>NC_072034.1:16042036-16247471 GCF_027791375.1 Indicator indicator | reverse complement strand
GGCATCCTCTTTTGAACTTACGGGGCAGCTGGCTGGGACTGTGTCTTAAGATCTCCTGAAGTAACAGGGGAGTAAAGCTCCTGCCTCATTGCTGCAAGGTTTAGTTATACTGTTGTCCTGTTTTGCCCATCCAGCACAGCTTCTGTGTTGTTCCTCTGTGTAAAAACAGGGGGGTTGGAAACTAAGATGATCCTTGTGGTCCCTCCCAACCCCCTGGCTGGATTTCTTAGTGGATTCTATGAACAGCTTGAGGGGTGGTGGGTCGAGGGGAGGGGGCCCCCAGGCATTCTTTTTGGTGGGTCCACAGCAATATGCCAAGGAACAATGGGGTAACAAGGATAGAAGGTTTCCAGTCATCTCTCTCCACAAACAACAACGGAAGGGGCGGTCTCCCCCGCCGCGAGCATGAAGCCTGAACCCCAATCTATCCTTGTACCCATTGTTTCCTTGGCTTATTGCTGTGCACCACCAAAAGAGCCTGGCCCCCTCCCCTCGACCCCCACCCCCCTCAGCTGTTCATAGAATCATAGAATCAGCCAGGGTTGGGAGGGACCACAAGGATCATCTAGTTTCCACCCCCCTGTTTTACACAGAGAAACACAGAGCTGTGCTGATGGCAACAGAACTAACCTTCGCAGCAATGAGGCAGGAGCTTTACTCCCCTGTTTACTTCAGGAGTCTTAGACACAGTCCCAGCCAGCAGCCCCGTAAGTTCACAAGAGATGCCAGAATTGGATTGCAAAGCCTTTGGTCTATGCCACACTCATCTTTCTATCTCACTCATCCACCCTTTATTCCTAGCATCCATCTTTCCACTCCTTTATTCAAGAATATTGAAATCAATGATAGACGTTGATCAGAATCCCTCTCAGCCTTCTCCTCTCCAGACCAAACAGCCCCAGGCTCTCAGTCTCTCTCCACAGGGGAGATGCTCAAGTCCCCTAAGCTCCTCCTTGGACTCTCTCCAGCAGTCTCCTGTATCCTGAACTGGGGAGCCCCAAACAGGATTGCAGCTGTGGTCTCAGCAGGACAGAGTAAGGGGGAGCAGAACCTCCCTAGCCCTGCTGGCCACACTTTTCTTGCATGCCCCCCAGGATCTCATTGGCTCCTCTTGGCCACAAGGACACATTGCTGTCCCAGGCAGAACTTGCTGCCCACCAGGACACAGGACCCACAGCTGCCCAGATGCACAGAGGCTGTTGCTTGCAGGACATCAGTGGGTGCTCAGCAGTCTGGTACCTCTTGGGTATGTTTCTCAAGGAGCTTGGCCAGCCCTCTCTCTGCCCCCCCCCCCCCCTCATAAATTGCCTGAGCTGTGAAATAAAAAAGACTAATTTCTGTTTATTCTGCCTGGGCAGGGCTGGGTTGCATTTTCTGCTGTTTAAAGCCAAGGGGTCAGAGAGGGAGTTATCTGCAGTGACAGGGCTGAAATATGATGGGGGGAAACATAAAGATGGGAAACACAAGGTGCTGTGCCAATTATGTGCCATACCTAACATTACTTCACATCTCTGCTATTGAGGTCATAACTCAGAGGTGAGGAAAAGCAGAGAACTCATCCTCTGCCTGCTCTGGGCTGTGCCTCCTCCTTCCCACACATGGGCTTGCAGCTTCTCTTGTTTCTCTCTTCTTTAACCAGGCATAAAAATGGTAGCTTAAAAGAAAAAAATCCTTGAAGTATCCCTCTCCTAATTTTTTATTCACACTTCACTCCTGGTTGAGAATTTTGAGGGATTTGGTGCCTTCAAGCATTCCACTGGCCTTGAAAAGAAAAGGCCAGCTCTCTGTCAACTGGCAGCCAGGTTCCTCTGCAAATGTTGCTACCCACACATGAAATTACTTACTCTGGGGAGAATTGGAGACTCTGGAGGTTTAGTTCCTGCTACTTTCATCACCTGAGAAATTCAGGGATTCATAGAATGGGTTGGAAGGGACCGTAAAGATTATCCAGTTCCAAGCCCCCTGCCATGGGCAGGGACACCTCCCACCAGCCCAGCTTGCTCAAGGGCCTCATCCAGCCTGGCCTTGAACACCTCCAGGACATCCACAGCCTCCTGGGCAACCTATTCCAGGCCTTCCCACCCTCGCTGAAAAGAATTTCTTCCTCATCTCCACTCTCACTCTCCCCTCTCCCAGCTCAAAGCCATTGTCCCTCAGCGTCTAAAGTCCCTCCCCAGCTCTCCTGTGTCCCCTTCAGGTACTGGAAGGCTGCTCTGAGGTCTCCCTGGAGCCTTCTCCTCTCCAGGCTGAACAGCCCCAACTCTCCCAGCCTGTCCCTACAGGGGAGGTTCTCCAGCCCTCTGATTATCCTTGTGGCCTCCTCTGAACCCTCTCCATCATGTCCATCGCCTTCCTATATTGAGGGCCCCAGAGCTTGACACAGGGCTCCAGGAGTCTCCCCAGAGCAGAGGGGCAGGATCCTCTCTCTCCAGCTCTGGCCACACTGCTTTGGATGCAGCCCAGGCTGCCCTTGGCCTTCTGAGCTGGCTCAATGCACTCTGATGATCCATTTCATAACAACTGCAAGAAACAGACCCTCAGTTTTTGAGGAAACCCCAAACCCATCAGATTTAGCTTCCTGAAAGAGCCTTCTCCTAATGCTTTCTCTGGCAACTGCATCTTCTCAGCACAACAAGCCAATTGCCAAGAAACCACAATGCTGAAGAGGTGAATTTTTCAGTGTGCCCTAACACTGCAACCCCTCCAACAACCCAGTGAGCACTTGCAGCCCAGAGAGCCAAGCAGAGCCTGGGCTGCAGCAGGAGAAGTGTGGCCAGCAGGGCCAGGGAGGGGATTCTCCCCCTCTGCTCCACTCTGCTCAGACCCCACCTGCAGCTCTGGGGCCAGGTCTGGAGCCTCTCTTCCAGGAAGGCTCTGGAGGGGCTGGAAGGTGTCCAGAGAAGGGCCCTGAGGATGAGCAGAGGGCTGGAGCTGCTCTGCTCTGAGGACAGCCTGAGAGAGTTGGGGTTGTGCAGGCTGGAGAGGAGAAGGCTGCCAGGAGACCTTCTGGTGGCCTTGCAGCATCTGAAGGGGGCTCCAAGAAAGCTGGGGAGGGACTTTGGAGGGGGTGAGGGAGGGATAGGAGTGGGGGGGATGGAGCAAAAGTAGAAGTGGGGAGCTTGAGATTGGATGTGAGGAAGAAGTTGTTGGGCAGGAGGGTGGTGAGAGCCTGGCAGAGGTTGCCCAGGGAGGTGGTGGAAGCCTCATCCCTGGAGGTTTTTGCAGCCAGGCTGGATGTGGCTGTGAGCAACCTGCTGTGGTGTGAGGTGTCCCTGCCCATGGCAGGGGGTTGGGACTGGCTGAGCCTTGAGCTCCCTTCCAGCCCTGACAGTTCTGTGATTCTGTGACCTTGATAAAGAGTGTAAAGATCACCTGATGAGAAAGATTTGCTAGCTGGCAGGGATGCAGGATTGTTTCATCAGCTATATAGACCCAGTTATTGAGTGGCTTTGCTGTTAGGTTATCACATGGGTGGAACAGCCAAATCACCCTGGAGCTTTGAGGCTATTGGCTGATGTGGAGAGCTGAGCTACTAAAATAGCTCTGCCAAGCTCCTTTGGTCCACTGGGAATGTGAGTGCTCAATGGGACTGTCAGGAAAGAAGAGTTAGGCACAGTGGGAAAATCACCTCTAGGTTTTGGGTTATTTTCAGTAGGTTTTGATAGCATTGGAGCACATCAGCACCAACCTTGGCTTTTAATCTGGCCACAACAAGGTCCAGTAAGAAGAGTTTTCTCTCTTCCTTACTCCCTGGCACAGTTCTGTCCTCTGGAAATTTGAGGAATATGCTGTGCAAAGGAAGAAATCCTTGCAGCTTCCTTTTGTGACAAAATAGAGTCAGAGAATTGTTTCAGCTGGAGAAGCACTCCGAGATCATCAAGTCCAACCACCAACCTCCTAGGCAGCCTCTGTCTCCCCACCCTCACTCTCAACAATTTCTTCCTCATCTCCACTCTCAGTCTCCCCTCTCCCAGCTCAAAGCCATTGTCCCTCAGCCTGTCCCTGCCAGCCCTTGTCCAAAGTCCCTCCCCAGCTCTCCTGGAGCTCCTTCAGGTACTGGAAGGTCTCTCTGGAGCCTTCTCCAGGCTGAACAGCCACAACTCTCTCCGCCTGTCCCCACAGGGGAGGTTCTCCAGCCCTGTGATCATCTCCAGCAGCTCCAGGTCCTTCTTGTGCTGGGGGCCCCAGAGCTGGAGGCAGTGCTGCAGGTGGGGTCTGAGCAGAGCAGAGCAGAGGGGCAGAATCCCCTCCCTCATCCTGCTGGTCACAGGCAGGACCTCCTGCCTTCCTTCCTACAAGTCCAATCCATGTCAAGAAGCCCAATTTCAAAGTTACAGAGGATGAAACCTGACTGGCTTCAGAGGAACAACCAAATATTGTACTTCAATGACTGAAAAACAGTGAAAGCATCCTAGGGACTGCAGAGGAAGCCCAGCACAACAGCTCTGACACCAGGATTTATCAGCTCTTGGCACAACATCCCAGCTGAGGAAGTGGCACACAGGCTCCAGTTAGGCTGCTGGAAGGGAAAGCTCCGCAGAGACCTAACCACACTGCTGTCCAGTCAGCCAGGGAGCTGGAGAGGTCTCTCCAAGGGACACCTCTGCTCTTACTCACTGCCATTAAAGTGCAGGAGCAAAGCAGCACCTGCTGCACTCCAGGCACTGTGGGCTGGCTGGGATTGCAGCTGAGCTCACTGCAGGCCAAGTCAGCTTGGCACTGGCTGGGGAGAAAGGAGCCACTACTGCACTGATCACAGCCGTAAGTGTCCTGGTGAGGCCACTTCTGGAATGTTGGGGGGCCCCCAGTTCAAGGAGGACCTCAGAGAGCTGCTTGAGAGAGTCCAGTGCAGAGCCACGAAAATGATGAAGGCAGTGGAAGATCTTCCTCACGAGGAGAGCCTGAGGGAGCTGAGGGCTCTTCAGCTTGGAGAAGAGGAGACTTAGGGGTGACCTCATTCATGTTTATCAGTATGTGCAGGGTGAGTGCCCAGAGGATGGAGCCAGGCTCTGCTGGGTGATGCCCAATGACAGCACAAGGGAAGCTGAAGCATAGGAAGCTCCATGGAAACAGAAGGAAGATTTTTTTTTCCCCTGTGAGGGTGACAACTCTGGAACAGGCTGCCCAGGGGGGTTGTGGAGTCTCCTTCTCTGGAGATATTCAAGACCTGCCTGGCTGTGTTCCTGTGTGACCTGCTCTAGGTGATCCTGCTCTGTCAGGGGGGTTGGACTGGATGATCTCTTGAGGTCCCTTCCAGCCCCTGACATTCTGTGGTTCTGTGATTAGCACTAGGAAGGGATTTTCCATGACCTCGTTTTACAGTGAAGATCCTGAAAGGCCAAACAACCATTCCCTTTCCCTCCTCTCTTTGCTGAAACAAGAAATTATTAGTTCTGCCTCTTTCTTCACATAATGCTGCACTTGATGACTTGGAACAGGAGAATCACAGCTGTGACACTGATGAGCAAAATAGGTGGAATCACAGAATGGGCTGGGCTGGAAGGGAGCTCCAAAGCTCATCCAGGCCAACCCCCTGCACTCAGCAGGGACATCCTCCACTAGATCAGGTTGCCCACAGCCCTCTCCAGACTCACCTGGAAGATCTCCAGCCATGGAGCCTCAACCACCTCCCTGGGCAACCTCTTGCAGTGTTCCAGCAGACTCGTAGTAAAGAACCTGTTCCTCACATCCAATCTCAATCTGCCCTTCCCTAGTTTGAAGCCACTGCCTCTCATCTTGTCCCTGCAGGCCTTTGCAAGGAGTCTCCCTCCATCCTTCCTGTAGGCCCTTCAGGTGTTGGGAAGGCTGCTCTAAGGTGTCCTTGGAGCCTTCTCTTCTCCAGGCTGCACACCCCCAGCTCCCTCAGCCTGTTCCCATAACAGAGCTGCTCCAACCCCCTGAGCCTCCTCTGGACCCTCTCCATCAGCTCCATGTCCTTCCTATATTGAGGGCTCCAGACCTGCACACAGGACTGCAGGTGAGGTCTCACCAGAGCAGAGTCAAGTGGCAGAATCCCCTCTCTGGCTCTGCTGGCAACGCTGCTTTGGATGCAGCCCAGGATGTGCTCTCAAGTTGAACTCCTCATGTATGCCATGGATACAGACTCAAGCACTTCATTTTTCTCACTCCATTTTTCTGTCACTTAAGGCAATATGCAAGTCCAAACCTGCCAGCAAGCAAGAGTTTGCTATGAAGCCCAGCTGCTTAGAGCCATAGAATCCTTTGGGTTAGAAAAGCCCTCCAAGCTCATCCAGCCAACCCTTCTCTACCTCTGCCCAGGCTGGGGCTGAGCCATGGCCCTCAGCACCACAGCTCTGCCTCCCTGAAACACCTCCAGGGATGGTCACTCAACCACCTCCCTGGGCAGCCTCTGCCAGGCTTTGAGAATGTTTTCAGTCAAGAAGTTTCTTCTCATGTCCAACCTCAACCTCCCCTGGGGCAACCTGAGGCCATTTCCTCTCCTTCTCTCACTTGTTTCCAGAGAGAGGAGAGCAACACAGACCTCTCAGGGAGCTGCAGAGAGCAATGAAGTCTCCCTGAGCTCAGCCTCCTCTTCTCCACACCAAACACCCCCAGCTCCCTCAGCTGCTCCTCCCCAGCCCTCTTCTCCACACCCTTCCCCACCTTTCTTGCCCTTCTCTGGCCCTGCTCCAGCTCCTCAAGGTCCTTCTCAGAGTGAGAATTTAAACTTCTACCAGTTTAAGCTTCACACTCTACTTTAACCCCCTCTTATCCCATTTCTCTAGTAAATTCCACCAGCTAGAAGTGGCTTGCAGAAGTCAGCAGCCCCAGCAAGGGAGGTTAAAGGCATTTAACACCAACCAAGGTTTGCAATGTCCTAGTTAATATGTCAACAGCCATGTCCTACAGGGGCTCTGAATACCTGCTGTGCAGCAGATGTGGCTTTAGCACTCAAATCCCATTACCTGTCCTTGGTGACCCTAAGAAAGCCCTGGAACCAGCAGCCCCACAGGGTTCTTGGGGGGGTTATGTCCTCCTTGTAGCCATTAGGAAAGCAGGAGAACACAGCAGCTAATCTACACAAGGTCATCGAGATGCTAACGAAATTCCTGCTACAAGAGGGGGAAAATCCTCCTTGGAAACATAAAACCAATCACTGGGAATTGCAGAAGCAGCGAGCTGCAAAGCAGAGTGTCTCCAGCAAGCCCTGAGATGATGAGATGAGCCCTGGTCTGTAGTAACTTCCACAGACTCTGCAATCCCTTCCCTGGGGGGCTCTGCAGTGGGTTTGGAGGGTCTGCCACTACCTGAGCCCCACACTAGTTAGGACATGAACAAATTGGTGCTCAGTGGGGCCAAGTCCAGCTGCAGAGCTGTGCCCAGTGGAGTCCCCCAGGGATCAGTGCTGGGTCTGGTCCTGTTCAACAGCTTCATCAATGACACTGATGAGGGGACAGACAGAGTCTGCTCAGCAAGGTTGCTGATGATACCTAACTGAGACACTGAAGGCTGTGAGGCCATCCAGAGACTTGGACAGACTGAGAGCTGGGCAGAGGAACGTCCTGAGGGTCAGCAAGGATGAGTGCAGAGTCCTGCAGCTGGGCAGGAAGAATGAACTGCAGCAGGACAGCGTGGGAGGGGATCTGCTGGAGAGCAGCCCCTCACCCCCTCCAAAGTCCCTCCCCAGCTTTCTTGGAGCACCCTTCAGATGCTGCAAGGCCACCAAAGGTCTCCTGTGAGCCTTCTGTTCTCCAGACTGAACAGCCCCAACTCTTTCAGTCTGTCCTCACAGGAGAGGTTCTCCAGCCCTCTGCTCATCATACAAGCACTCACCACACAAACCCCCTCCCATATCTCTCCCACTAAACCAGACAAATCTTCTTTACTATGACAATTTTCCAGAAACCGAGGGAAAATTCTTTATCCAGAGCTGGGAGAGCAGTCCAGCAAACCACATCCCCTCCTCTGACAACACAGAGAAATCCCAAGCCTTTTCCTGCCAGTCTCCTGCAAGGCATCAGAGGAGTTCAAGAGGTTTGTGCTCAGTTCCAGACTTAAGCACTTCAATCTTCAGCCTTCTTAGGTCAGTCAACCCTCTGCTCTACTGCTAGCCATGAAGTGGGAAAGGAAGCTTCCCTCCTTTCTCCAAGTGCCCCATCTCAGCTAATTTAAGGGCAGGCTCTCTGAAGCAGGACCAAGGAGCTGACACAACCCCTAGCCCTCCAGCTGACATTGCCTTCTCATCTGCAAATCCTTAATAACTCTCAACCCCTTGCAGAACCAAAGCCTTCCCCATAAATACCAGCAATCAAAAATCAGCACTTTTAACACCAGGCCTCCTTTAATTCTTGACCTATTATTTGCAGACATTTCTGTGGCATCCTAAAATTTGCACATAAAAGATCAGGCCCCAGAGCTGCAAGCCTGAGAACAAAGCCTTCTCACCTCTGCTATTCTTCCTGCAAGAGTTTCATAAGCTAAGTGGAGCAGATCTCTATCCTGGCCAAGTGGCTTTCAAATGCACCAAGCATATCATTGTCCCAAAGCAGCCTCCTCCATTCCTTGCCTTTTATGAAAGGCTTTTAATAGATAATGATGCACAAAGCAGCAGCCCTGGTTGCTCAGCAGGTATTTAAGCAGCACAGGAGAAAGCACAGCCCCGGACAAAACAACAGCGGCACCAAAGAGTCGTCTTCTGCCCTTCCCACCAGGCAATGCCAGCTTCCTTCCCTGCACTTCAGGAGGAGGTGGGGCTGGGAAACTCTGCTTTCAGGAGTTCCACCCTTCTTTACAGATGCCTAGATTTCATTAATAGTTAACTGGAGACACACAACATTAACTTACTCTGGTATTCATAGCTTTCCATCCACCCTCAGCCCATGGTAAGGGACAGCTCGGGGGCAACAGCATCCAAAAGCTTTCTGCCCCGTGCCCCACTCCCCCAGGATGTATCCTGCACTTCCCTCCTCTCATCCCAAACAGCCAACAGCATCCAAAAGCTTTCTGCACCGTGCCCCACTCCCCCAGGATGTGTCCTGCACTTCCCTCCTCTCATCCCAAAGAGCAACGTTCCAGCCAGTTTTGCTGCAAGCAGAGAAAACAAAGGGTGCCTGACTGAGCAGCAGGCTGCTAACCAACTCTCCCTCTCAAACATCTGCAGCATCCAGACTATAGAATCACAGAATGTGTTGGGTTGGAAAAGACCTTAAAGATCATCTGGTTTCAACCCCCTTGCCATGGGCAGGGACACCTTCCACTAGCCAAGGCTGCTCGAGGTCCCATCCAACCTGGCCCTGAACAGCTCAAGGGAGGGGGTAGCCACAACCTCCCTGGGCAGCCTGGAGTGGCTGAGGGAGCTGGGGATGTAGAGTCTGGAGAAGAGGAGGCTGACATGCTGGAATGTGTCCAGAGAAGGGCCCCGAAGATGAGCAGAGGGCTGGAGCTGCTCTGTTCTGAGGACAGCCTGAGAGAGTTGGGGTTGTGCAGGCTGGAGAGGAGAAGGCTGCCAGGAGACCTTCTGGTGGCCTTGCAGCATCTGAAGGGGCTCCAAGAAAGCTGGGGAGGGACTTTGGAGGGGGTGAGGGAGGGATAGGAGTGGGGGGGATGGAGCAAAAGTAGAACTGGGGAGATTCAGATTGGATGTGAGGAAGAAGTTGTTGGGCAGGAGGGTGGTGAGAGCCTGGCAGAGGTTGCCCAGGGAGGTGGTGGAAGCCTCATCCCTGGAGGTGTTTGCAGCCAGGCTGGATGTGGCTGTGAGCAACCTGCTGTGGTGTGAGGTGTCCCTGCCCATGGCAGGGGGTTGGGACTGGCTGAGCCTTGAGCTCCCTTCCAACCCTGACAGTTCTATGAAAGGAGACCTCATTGCACTCTACAGCTACCTGAAGGCAATCTGGAGCGAGGAAGGAGTCAGCCTTGATGACAAGCAACAGGACTGGAGGAAATGGTTTCAAGTTGACCCAAGGGAGGTTCAGCCTGGTTATTAGGAAGTATTTCTTCACTGGAAGGGCTCTCAAACACTGGAATGGTCTGCCCAGGGCAGTGGTGGAGTCACCACCCCTAGGGGTGTTCAGGCACCGTGTGGACCTGGTGCTTAGAGACATGGTTTGGTGTTGGGTGCTGGGATGAGTGTTGGACTGGATGATCTTGAAGGTCTCTCCCAACCAAACAGTTCTGGGAGCCTGTGATTCAACACTTGAATGTTCTTAGGTTTAACATTCCTCTGGTGACACCACATAGACATTCACCAGTATCACTGATGTTCTAAAGGTTCTAGGCTTGCTGCCTGAGTAAACTGGAGAGCTCTTCAAGCCCTTCCCCTTCAAGAGCTGAGCTTACTCTTGTTCAAGCCAGTCAGTCTTGACGAGTGCTCTGCGATAACCACTAGAGAGACTCTTGAGTGCAAGGCCTCCTTAGCTGTGAAGGACTGGAACAAGAGGATGCCTACACTAAGCAGGCCCTCTGGGTCCTACTGTCATGGATTTGGACACATAAATATTCCAAGGCATTTACTGTACAGCAGCAGTCATCACAGAATGCTTTGGGCTGGAAGTGTTCAGAGACTCCAGCGATAAAGAAAAGCTTTGTCCCACTGACTGCTGCTTCAACAATGAACTCCATTGAGGAGTCTGCCCAGGCTCATTTTATCTCTCTAATTACTTACCTCTCCTGCAGGAGCAGCAGGCTATTAAGGTTTGCTGATTAAGATTTGAAGGCACTTTGAAGATTTATTGTACTACACAACTGCTAATTATTATTGTTGGTACCTGCATTCGGTCGGGAGGAAAAACAGCTCTGTGCCAACTGCTTTTGTTTCACTTGCACAAGTGGAGATATTTGATTTGAAGAAAAAAAAAAGGTAAAAGAGAGAAAAGGCTGCATTTTAAAACCTGCAGCCCTCTGCTGTGAGCCTCACTCTGGATTTGTAACAGCCACATGGCTGACAAAATCCCCACCATAAGGGAAAGAGAGCAAAGCAACACAACCTGCCTGCTGCAAATGGAACATTTGTGCCTTGCTAACGTCTCACCTTCAGGGATACAGCTTCCTCCCTTTCCCCAGCTTCTCCACAGCCTTCTCTTGAGGCATCCAAAATGACAGCACTATGCACAAGGTCTCACAGGTCCAAGACGACCAGCAGCAGTGGTGATTAGCTACTCATCCATGGCAAAGTCCATTTCTAATTGTGTGTGGATGGATGACTTGATGCCAGCCTCTCCATATGTAGCCACCCTGCTGAAAAATCTGACTCACACTCACTGCTTAACATTCAGCCCATCCTTTTCCCACAGATACCTCTTTGTTTTATCCACGCTCTTCCATCCACTCAAGTGCCCTCAAGTCTGTGGATCTCATCACCTCCAACTCCACTCAACAACAGTTTCAGTTCTACAGCCCCCTCCAAGGGACACAATCTAATTCCATTCACACCATAGAGAATGCTTGAACCCAAACAATTCTAACTCCAACAAGGCTGGGGCTAAACCATGTCCCTCTGCACCACAGCTCTGCCTCTTGGAAACACCTCCACAGATGGAGATTCAACCACCACCTCCTTGGGCAGCCTGTGCCAGGCTTTGAAAACCCTTTCAGGGAAGAAGTTTCTTCTAATGTCCAACCTAAACTTCCCCTGGTGCAACTTGAGGCCATTTCCTCTTGTCCTTGTTACTAGGGAGAGGAGACCAATCCCTACCCTCACTCCAATCTCCTTTCAGACAGTTTTAGAGAGCAAGGTCTCCCTTCAGCCTCCTTTTCTTCAGGCTGAACACCCCCAGCTCCCTCAGCTGCTCCTCCCCAGCCCTCTTCTCCACACCCTTCCCCACCTTTCTTGCCCTTCTCTGCACCTCCTCAAGGTCCTTGCACTGAGGGGCTTAAAACTGAAGCCAGCACTCAAGGGGTGTCCTCCCCAGTGCTGAGTCCAGGAGGACAATCCCTGCCCTGCTCCTGCTGCCCACACCACTGCTGATCCAGGCCAGGATGCTGATGGCCTTCTTGGTCAGCTGGGCACACACTGTCTCATCTGGTATATTCAAAAGCATTTACTTTTACTACAGGTTTAGTTTAAAAGCAAAAACAAACCAATAAAAAAAAAAAAACACCACCCAAAACCAAACCCAACCCACCAAAAAAAAAAAAAAAAAAAAAAACACACCAAACAAATAAAACCCCACAGCCAAAAAAGCACCAAGCAAACGAAAACAAACCAAGAACAACAAACCAAAAATCACACTCCAGTGAGACGAAAAAAAAATAAAAACACACAACAGCAGTGCAAAACAATTCCAAATCCATCATCTACAGCAAGTTAAATTCTTTTATCATGCACCAGCAGACAAAAAAATAAAAAGCAAAGGCACACACACTGGGAGGAACATGCCATGTGCTTTTTCTGTCATCAGGTAGCATATTAAAGAGCAATAAAACATCTTAAAAGTTAGACTAAATGGTCTTCTATTTTTTTTTTCTGCCTCAATCTTCTCTCTTCTTAAGTCACTGCCTACATTGAAAAGTTGTTTATGGAAAGCTCTGCTTGTTGGCAGCTGAAGAAGACACTCCAGATGAAACACACATGCCCAAGGTGAAAGCTGAACAGATAGGTAGGTTTGATAGCACGAGGAGTGGTAGCAAATTCTGTTGTAATTGCTCTACCAAAAGATTTCTAAGGCTGGATTTACTCTTTCCTCATCAGTGTTTCTTGCCCTTGCACAAGAACCAAACTATTTAGGCTGGTTTCCCATTTGTAGCATTACAATGGTTGATCCTAACTCTTGGCAGAAACATCTTTAAAAGGTGTTTCTGGTCACTCAAGGACAGGCTTGCAGAGGTAGTATCAGCCTGCTGCATAATTTGAACACAGAAAGCAGCCCTGCTCTGCAGGCATTACTCCAGGTATTAAATGTCATCACCTCCCCAGCCTCAACCCAAACAAGTGACCTGGGAGCCAGAGGGACTTAGGGATTCATGTATGCAGTGACAGCTTTCTCACATGAGGTTCTGCCCCCAGAAGAAAGCCTGCCCGTTCTGACCCAGTTTCGCTGTAGTTTCATCAAACCTTCCCTTCCCTTCCCACCGAGAAGGCTTCACCAGCTGATCCCAGCGACTGCCCCAGCTAGTTCCACATGCAAAGCCATTCATATTCCCTCCTCTACAGCTCACACCTTAATAAGATGGCTAGACACAGATTACCTGCAACCAACCTCACCGTCTCCATGTCCTACATTGACTCCCGATCCCACCTACAAAACCAAACCGGTTCCCAAACGCTTCCCCAAAACCAGGAGGGGTACGGAGCAGCTCCTGGCGGTTCCCTATGAAGTCACTGCCTTTGTTGTTTTAAAACGCAATTTAGAAAGAATGACACAATCTAGAATAGGAGGGAGATTATCCTGCGGTCTGCGGAGGTGTCGATTGCTAGGAGATAAAAAAGCCAATGAAACCTACGCTGTTTCTCATCGCCGGCCAACAGAACTTCGCTTCTGCTCCTCGCAATCGTTCCCGAGCGAGAAGTTTGCCTCCGTTCAGAAGCCCGGGGGCTGCTTTGTTCCGTTTGTGTAGGCAAAACTCCAGCGGCTCGGCAGCCGGCAGAAGCGACCTCGCCCCCCCTCCCCCAGCCTGCAGTGCAGTTATTGAAAACCCACTTCAGCCCCAAAGCCGAGCCGGGCCGCTGGGGGTGCGGGGAGAAGCCCTAGAGCCCCTGGCCGCGCTGTCTGCGGCCTCTCTCCCTCCTGCCGCGACAGCACCGCACAGGCTGGGCCCGGCCCTGCCCTGCCCGCACACCTCCGCGGGCCCGAAACCCGCGGCCACCCGCAGAGACCAAAGGCTCGGGAGCCGCGCACCTACCGGCCAGGCTGGAAACGCCGTCGGCGCTCGCAGGGCGCTGATGGTGCCCAGCAGGGCGCTGATGGAGCCCAGCCACCCCCAGCTTCGCCCTCCCCGGCAGCAGCGCTCGCATAAGGCTGCGCTCGGCGCCTGCAAGGCAGCGCGGGCAGGGAGCCGGAGCGGCATCGCCTCCTCCCGCGCCGCCCGGCAGCCCCTCTCCCGCACGGAGCGGACAAGGGCGGAGCGGCGGCGGCGCTCCCCCGCCCCGCGGCTCCCTGCCTTTCCTCCGCGATGGTGCACGGTTGAGCTCCGCCGCCAGCCGCAGCCGCCCGCCCCTCACCGCCCCGGCTAGCGGAACGCCGCTACCTACCGTGGCCGCCCGGCCCCGCCGGCCCGGACCTCCCGCTGCCTGCTCCGCTCACGCCGCTCCAGCCGGCCGCTGCCCCCCTTAGGGCCGCCAGCAGCAGCGGGGAGGCGGCCGCGCAGCCGCCCTCCGCCCCCGACGGCCGCTCCCTCACGCCCCCGAGGCGGCGGGGAAGCTGCTGGCACAGGCCCGGCCCCGCCCGCTCCCTCCGCGCCCTGCCCGGCCCCGGCCCCTTCCCGCCCCCTGCGCCCCGCCAGGCCCAGGCCGCGGTCCCGGCCCTTTCTCCGGCCCCTCGCCTAGCCGCAGTAAGTTGAGCATGGTCTCTCTTGACGGTAAACGGCGGCGCCGATAGCGACAACCTGTGCTTGGCCCCAAAGGTGAGGTTTTAGGGGGATGATCTCCTTGCTCCCGACGGCTTCCAGTCCTTGGCGCTTGCACCGGCGGTCTTGGTGCTCTGCTAGAGGAGATCCTCGGAGGAAAGAGCAGGCACCCGTGCTGAGGGGATCCAACCAGGAGGGGATCCCTCATCCAGGAGGGGATCCGTTCAGGACAGGATCCGTCCAGGAGAGGATCCTTCCAGGAGGGGATCCCTCATCCAGGAGGGGATCCATCCAGGACAGGATCCATCCAGGGGAGGATCCTTCCAGGAGGCTATCCCTCATGCAGAAGGAGATCCATCCAGGACAGGATCCGTCCAGGAGAGGATCCTTCCAGGAGGGGGTCCCTTATGCAGGAGGAGATCCATCCAGGAGCATTTCCCGTCCCTAGCCAAACCATAGCTACATTGTTAGGGGAATTCAATCAAAGTTGCAGGAGGCAAAGCTGCACGAACAGATGCTAGCCAAATTTCACAAACGTGGCCAGGGTTTTTTAGACGACATGGGCAGGAAAAGGTCTGTTTGGCTGAAAAGTTTCTTCAAGGATGCTTCTTCCAGTTGGGATCTGCTGGGCGAGACCCAGTGACCCCTTCTGGGTTGGAGCTTCTCTAAGTGGTTCCCCTGAGGTTTCTGTATGACCTCCTCTTCCTTTGTGGAGACAAACTGGGAAGGGAAATATTCACAGGGTAGGAAAAGTGCCTTTTAGTTGCAAGGCTGAGGGAGCTGTGGGGGAGTTCAGGCTGAGGGAGGAGACCTCAGTGCTCTCTACAGCTCCGCGAAGGGAGGTTGGAGCAAGGAGGGGGCAGCCTCTGGTCCTTGGTGGCAAGCCACAGGAGCAGAGGAAATGGTTCCAAGCTGCACCAGGGAAGGTTCAGGCTGGATCTCAGGAAATATTTCTTCACAGAGAGGGTTCTCAAACATTGGAACAGGCTGCCCAGGGCAGTGCTGGAGTCACCCAGGGGGTGTTCAGCAGGACATGGTTTAGTGTTGACCCTGCAGTGCTGGTCAAGGGTTGGACTGGCTGAGCTTGGAGGTCTCTTCCAGCTGGATGTTTTCTGTGATTCTGTGAATAGTCTCTCCAGAGATGTGGCCCCAGATTCAGGCTGTGTGAAAATGAGCTGTTTTTTTTCAGAATGATAGCCTAGAAGAATTGCATCTCTGTTTTAAACAAACAAACATTTGTGGGAACAGTTGCTTTAGAATAAACAAAAAAAAAAAGGTTTGGCTGCAGCTGTTTCATAACTAAATACCCAAGTCCTTTGTGATGCCTCAAGTAGTAAGGACTCAAAAGTCAGCCTGCCATAAGTAATAATGTCAGTGAGTTTGTGTAAGACCTAACACAAATAACAATGAGCAGTAGAACTAATTAACATTTTAAGAGGCTACAGTAATCTGAGAGGTTGTTCATTATGTGATTTAAATATTTTTTCCTTGTAATACAAGTTTCTTAAGTTGATAACTATCTACTTACATTTGAAGGTGAACTGAATACATTGGTATCACGCTTCAGCAAGACCTCATTTTGCTCTCTGTGCATTTATAGAGTCTTAGATTTATAGCATGGGTTGGAAGGGACCTTCAAGATCATCCAATTCCAACCCCCTGCCATGGGCAGGGACACCTCCCACCAGCACAGCTTGCTCAAGGCCTCATCCAGCCTGGCCTGGAACACCTCCAGGCAGGAGGCAGCCACAGCCTCCCTGGGCAACCTCTGCCAGTCTCTCCCCACCCTCACGTGAAACAATTTCTTCTTCATCTCCAGTCTCAATCTCCACTCTCCCAGCTCAAAGTCATTGTCCCTCATCCTGGCACTCCCTAGCCCTTGTTGAAAGTCCCTCCCTAGCTTTCTTGTAGGCTCCCTTCGGGTCCTGGAAGGCTGCTCTGAGGTCTCCTTGGAGCCTTCTCTTCTCCAGGCTGAACAGCCCCAACTTTCTCAGCCTGTGCCCATAGGGGAGGTTCTCCAGCCTCTGATCATCTTCATGGCCCTGTCTGGACCCTCTCCAGCAGTTCCAGGTCTTTCTAGTGCTGGGAGCACCAGAATGGCTGCAGTGCTGCAGGTGGGGACTCAGCAGGGCAGAGGTGCAGAATCCCCTCCCTGTGCTGCTGCTCTCCCTGCTTTTGATACAGCTCAGGACACAGATGGCTGCCAGCAACCAATTCCAGCTCATGTTGGGTTTACCATCACCCCCAAGTCCTTCTCCTCCAGACTGCTCTCAAGCCATTCCTCACCCAGCCTCCATCTGTGCTTGGGATTGTGCCGACCCAGATGCAGGACCTTGCCTTGGCCTAGTTGGACTTGATGAGGCTGCCTTGGGCCCACCTCTTGAGCCTGTCCAAGTGCCTCTGGATGGATCCCTTCCCTCCAGGGTGTCAACAGCACCACACAGCTTGGTGTCATCCACAAACTTGCTGTGTGGGTGCCTTAATCCCACTGCCCATGGCACTGACAATGATGTTCAACAGCACTGGTCCCAGTAGGAGACTCCTGAGGAATATTCTCCATGGCAAGTGCTCACCTCCTCTATCTACAGGTTAGTGTCGTGCTGGAATGTGAACATTTTTTATGGTCATAGTAGATTTCATCCTAAAACACCACTTCCATGCCTCAGATCATTTTACAGTGGTTGTAACCCATGGCACAGAATCACAGAATTAGGGGTTGGAAGGGTCCGCCACAGATCATTGAGTCCAATCTCACTGCCTAGGGCATGCCACAAAGGAACACATCCAGGTTGGCTTTGAAAGCCTCCAGAGAAGGAGACTCCACAACCTCTCTGGGCAGCCTGCTCCAGAGCTCCAGCACCCTCACACCAAAGAAGTTTCTCCTCATCTTGTGGTGGAACTTCCTGAATTTGGCATTCTGCCTTTTTTACTGTGGTGGAAGTCAAGGCAAAGGAAAAAAAAAAACCCTCTTTGTAGAATATGTTGTTTTGCAAAGACTCCTTAATTCAAGCAAACAAAATGACTTAGAGATGATTTAGAGCCCAGTCTGCAGAATAAAAGAGTGTTGCCATCCTGTGCCTGTGAACATAGAAGTCTCCTCCCCAGAAAGTCACCTCTCTTAAAAGACTGCAAATCTGATTGTAATTCACTTTGCTCTAAAGAAGATTTACTTCCTTGTTCTTCATTCTGCTAATGAGCATCTGTTTGGGACAGGGTTTTCCTCAGCCTTGTAAAGGTGTGTGAATGCCTCAACAATGACCTTGTTAGACTGTTTGATTATTCTGATTTAAATGAAACAGCTTCAACAAGGAAACCTGGAGCTTGGGATCAATGAGAAATATCATTCCCATCTTCACCTACTGTGCATTTTACAAGGATGCAAATAGATGGAAAACATTGCAGTGACTTGAGAGAAGTCTTACATCACTGACTCTGCTGACTCTGGCAAGACCACACCTGCAATATTGTGTCCAGTTTTGGGCTCCCCCGTTTGAAAGAGACAGGGATCAGCTGGAGAGAGTCCAGTGCAGAGCTATGAGGATGACTGGGGGACTTCAGCATCTCTCCCATGAGGAAAGCTGAGAGCCCTGGAGCTGGTTGGTCTGGAGAGGAGAAGGCTGAGAGGGGATCTTGTGAATGTTTATAAATATCTGAGGGGTTGAGGGGCAAGCAGCAGGGGCCAGGCTCTTTGCAGTGGTGTCCTGGGATAGAACAAGGGGCAATGGACACAAACTGGAACCCAAGAAGTTCCATGACAACATGAGGAGAAACTTCTTTGGTGTGAAGCTATTGACAGACATTGATCAGATCCCTCTCAGCCTTCTCCTCTCCAGGCTAAGTGCTCTCAGCCTTTCCTCCTCACACAGATGTTCCAGGCCCTTCATCATCCTCATAGCCTCTGTTGACTCTCTCCAGGATTTCCATGTCCCTCTTAAACTGAGGAGCCCAGACCTGGACACAATCCTCCAGAGGTGGTCTCACCAGGGCAGAGTAGAGAGAGAGGAGAACCTCCCTTGACCTGCTGGCCTCACTCTCCTTAATGCACGCCAGGAGACCATTTGCCTTCTTGGACAGAAGGGCACATTGCTCTCCCATGGAGAACTTGCTGTCCCCCAGGGCTCCAAGGTCCTTCTCCATGGGAGTCATGGGGATGAGTGACTGTAGCTAAGACAGTAAGATGCATTCCCTGAGTGCAGAGTGCTTGGGATGTTGTTAGTGTGTGATAAAGACAAATGGCACATTTCATGCTTGAGCTCTTCAAGCCACCAGCTGCCAGACAGAGAGACTGAAATGCAGTTTCTTTGATTTTTAGGTGGCTTGGTTAGAATCTATCTATTAGAATAGTTTGTGCCAGAAAGGAACTCCAAAGCTCATCCAGGCCAACTCCCTCCACTCAGCAGGGACATCCTCCACTAGATCAGGTTGCCCACAGCCCTCTCCAGCCTCACCTGGAAGATCTCCAGGGTCCTCAACCACCTCCCTGGGCAACCTCTTACACTGTTCCAGCAGGCTCATGGTGCAGAACTTGTTCCTCACATCCAGTCTAAATCTGCTTTTCTCTAGTTTGAATCCATTGCCCCTGGTCCTGTCACAAACAGGCCTTTGCAAACAGTCTCTCTCCATCCTTCTTTTAGCACCCTTCAGGTACTGGCAGGCTGCTATTAGGTCTCCCTGGAGCCTTCTCCTCTCCAGGCTGAACACCCCCAGCTCCCTCAGCCTGTCCTCATAGCAGAGGTGCTCCAACCCCTGAGTATTTTCATGGCCCTCCTCTGGACCTGTTCCATCAGGTCCATGTCCTTCCTATATTGAGTTCATGTCAGCCTCAGAACAGTGGAAGTTCCTCCAAAGCTGAGGACATTCTTCCAGTCTGGCTGTTCTTGTACACACCAAATCCTGTTGCAGATGTGGCCTGAGATGCTCCCTGTGTGCAGTGCCCTGTAATTTGTAAACATGCTGAGCAAAGGTTTTCTTTAAAAGCATCAACCAGTGGTTCCACCAGCAGGAAGTGTTCTACAAAGCAGCCCTTTGAAATTTAAAGGAGATAGTCTCCTACCTATCAATCTCCAGAGCTGCAGGGAGAAAAGGGAGTGGTTTGCATTCAAAGCAGCACCAGGACATATTTGACAGGCAGTGAAGTGAAGACAGATGGATAACTACTGCTAAAAACCTTCCTTTGGACTCCCAGCTCTACTGTAGCAAAAGTCTGGGACTGGAAGTCAAAGCTTTGACTTCCAGTCTTTTGCACCAAGTTTCCTGTGCAATCCTGACTATATCAGGTCATGCCCCAAGTTTCTCCTTCTTTGCAGTGTGAAGAGTTTGCTCTCCCTCTGTACCATCAGATTCACCACAGCAAAGCAGCAACCTGCTTTGAAAGCTTCAAGCAGCAGAGTTCAGAGATTTTCATAGAAACTTTTTCCAGTTTGAAACCACTGCCCCTCATCCTGTCACTCCATGTCCCTCCCCAGCTCTCCTGTAGCCTTCTTCAAATACAGGAAGAATGCTCTAAGGGCTGCCTGCAACCTTCTCTTCTCCAGGCTCTCTCAGCCTGCCCTCACAGGAGAGTTGCTCCAGCTCTTGGATCTTCTTCGTGGCTTCCTCTGGATCTGCTCTAACAGTTCCAGGTCCTTCCTTCTCTTGGTGCTCCAGAGTTGTCCTCAGCACTGCAGGTGAGGTCTCAGCAGAGCAGAGCAGAGGGGCAGAATCCCCTCCCTGCCCCTGCTGCCTACACTGCTGGGGCTCAGCCCAGCACAGGGTTAGTTTCTGGGCTGCCAGCTCATGCTGCTGGCTCCTGCTGAGCTGCTCCTCACCCAGCACCCCCAAGTCCTTCTCCATCCCTTCCCCTCTAGGCTGTGTTGCAGCAGCAGAGCAATGAGATGGCTGAGGATCAAGACAATGATATTAGGTGTTGGGAGAGCTGCAACAAAGGAAAATTCAGAATCCCAGTTGTCTGCCTGGCCTTTAAAATGTGGTTAGCTGAGAGTCATCAACTATGAGACCAGAGAACCACGACCAGTTTTGGAAGACATTCTCTCTGCTCCCTGCCACCTACCCCATCCACCACAACTCGTCTAGACGTTGGTCTGTCCCTCCACACAAGCTGGCTACTGTTGATGGGAGAGCCTTTTCTCCAAGCCAGGCTGCAGTCTGGGGCAGCCTTTGTGTAGTCCTCAGCCTCCATGACCCTTCATCTCCTTTCAGATCTCCAACAATAACAACAACAACAACTCCTTTTCTCCTGCCCTTCCTCCACAGTTTAATGTCTCCCTTCCGCTGCTCTGATTTAACTCTTGACTGAAAACACTCCCAAACAAAACCTTCATTAAGATAGACTCCCAAGTTAAATGCAGAAAGGACCTGTTGGAACAAGTAGGTTCTGTCTAGGCAAGATTGTTCTCTGCTGTGTATGTGCTGCTACTTCAACCAGGCTGGTTCTAAGTATCTAAAGCTAATTAGCTTCTGTAAATTAGATTTTTTTTTTTCTTGAAGATTATCCTCAGGAGCTCAGCCTAGGAGAGTAAAATCTCTGCTATTTTTCTGGTTTACGTGGTACACATTTAACTCTACCCCCCACCTCAAAAAAAATGTTTCAGGCTTCTCTTTCTGCAGCTGCTAGATTGATACAGGGGCAAGAAGCACACTTCAGACCCCCCTGGCATCAGCCTACCACAGAAACACAGAATGGTTTAGGTTAGAAGGGACCTTTAAAGGCCATCAAGTATCCAGGCACTGAAGATCCCCCAGGGCTTCTTTTCAAAACTGCTAAGGTGCCCAAGTGTCCTGGATGAAGTCACAGAGAGTCACAGATTGCAATGCCTTGGAAGGGACCCCCCCAAAGTCATCTTGTCCAACCCTCCTGCACTAAGCACAGACATCTATAACTAGATCAGGCTGTTCAGAGCCCAGGCCAACCAGACCTTGAAAGTTTCCAGGGATGGAGCATCCACCACATGCTAATGTTTTACCACCCTCACTGTAAAAAAAAATATTTTTCCTTTAGATCTAATCTAAAGCTCTCAGTTTAAATCCATTACTCCTCGTCCTGTCACAACAGGCCTTGCCAAGAAGCCTGTCCTAAACTTTCTTATAGCCCTCCTTTAAGTAGTGGAAGGCTGCAATAAAGTCTTCCCAGGTGGATTTCACTGCAGTTGAGCACCAAAATTACCCACTTCACCCTCAGCTTTATCAAATGTTTGTAGGCAGTGTTGTCCCTGTCCCTTGGAACCATAGAATCACAGAATGCTAGGGGTTGGAAGGGACCTGCAGAAATCATCCAGTCCAGCCCCCCTCCCCCTGCCAAAGCAGGACAACCTAGGGCAGGTCACACAGGAGCACATCCAGGTTGGCTTTAAAAGTCTCCAAAGGAGACTCCACAACCCCTCTGGGCAGCCTGCTCCAGGGCTCCAGCACCCTCACAGTAGTTTCTCCTCACATTGAGGTGCAACTCCCTGTGCTCTAACCTCACATCCATTATTCCTTGTCCTATTACTGGGTAGCACTGAAAAGAGCCTGGCCCCTTCTTCTTGCCCCCCACCCCTCAGACTGATTGTCTTTTAGCCAAAGAACATCAAGTGGCTAACAGTTCTAAAGGGATTTGTGAATCAGGCTGGGGACCTGCAGACAGCACTCTCTGTGCACTTGTTAAAAACAAGGTCCTTGTCTGGGCACCAGAAGTGGGGAAGGCTCCAAATTCAGCAGCTGTTGGAAACCCCAGACACTCCCTGGGCAAAGCTTTCCTCTTTCCCAGAGATCTTTGTGGTAGCCATTGCTCTTTGCTGCTTCTTTAGGATCTTTTAGAAAATCTAAGAACAACCCCAAGGACCTCCCAGGAGGTTCCGTCTCGCCATGAGGAGAAAATTCTTTGGTGGGAAGCTGCTGGAGGTCTGGAGCAGGCTGCCCAGAGAGGTTGTGGAGTCTCCTTCTCTGGAGACTATCAAGACCCACCTGGATGCATTCCTGTGTGTCCTGCCCTGGCTGATCCTGCTTTGATTAGGGGCTTGGACTCAGTCTCCAGTAGTCCCTTCCAACCCTCACCACTCTGTGATTTCATGGTTAAGCACATAAGGGTGGCTGAATCTATTAACAGGAGAAACAGCACTCCAGGCTGGGCCAGTGCAGCAGCATGTGCTGGCACCTTCCTTTGGATGGCATCATTGCATCTGCCAGCACTTCAGACATCCTCTCTCCCCAGTGAACCATGGCAGCCCACAGCACCATATCACCAGTGAGCAAAGACAGAGGGTGTAGAGCAGCCAACCCACCATGACTTAGAATCATGCAATCACAGAATGGGCTGGGCTGGAAGGGAGCTCCAAAGCTCATCCAGGCCAACCCCCTGCACTCAGCAGGGACATCCTCCACTAGATCAGGTTGCCCACAGCCCTCTCCAGCCTCACCATGAAGATCTCCAGGGATTGGGCCCCAACCACCTCCCTGGGCAACCTGTTGCAGTGTTCCAGCAGCCTCCTGGTAAATAACCTGTTCCTAAAATCCAATCTAAATCTGCTCTGCTCTAGTTTGAAGCCATTGCCTCTCATCCTGTCCATGCAGGGCTTTGCAAACAGTCTCTCTCCATCCTTCTTGGAGGCACCCTTCAAGTCCTAGGAGGCTGTACTTCCAGCAGACAGACTCAGCAGGTGAGGGGAATCCAGCCTTCAGCTGCTCCTTCTGCCTGCTTTCCTCCCCTCATAAAGACTGAAAGCCAGAGCTGGGATGAGGTAGGTGGCTAAGGAACTGGACATGCAGAGCCAAGATCAGAGCAGTGAGCTGGGCTCTGAGCTGCTGGGGCTGAGCTGGTGGTGTGCCAGGGGCATGGGGAGGGAGATGTGCATGGGAGGCTGGGTGCAAAGCCCAGGGCAGGAGGGCAGAGCTGTGTCACTGGGGTAAGAGCTGCATGTGAGGGAGCTGCCAGGCAGACTCCTGTGTGGCAGCAGTGCTCCAGGCACAGTGCTTGTCTGCCACATCCACAGCAGCTCTGGGGGCAAGACTTGCAGGAGGGATGTAGGGCTGGGAATGGGAGAGCCTACTCTTTTAAGTGGCTGCTGTGTGTCTGGGCAGCACAATCTGGGCCATGACAATTGAGTGATGAGAAAACAGAGGCCTCAGTGAGACCTGCCTGGTTTTGGCTACCACGGGTGCAAGGAATCATCTGAGAATCAGAGAATCACAGACTGGTGAGGGTTGGAAGGGACCTCTGCAGAGCAGTCAAGTGAAAGCAGTGACTTCAAGAGACAGAATGGAAAGATCCTTCTGTGTGATTAACCAAGGAGGAGCTGGGAAAACTGAAGCAGGCTGCTCTCAACATCCTGGAAATTCTGGGAGGCTTGCCCTTCAACACCACTTCCCTGGCAATCTGCCAGGGCCTGAAGGGCTTGAGGGGGTCATTAGAATTTCAAACCCCATGGATGTTCTTCACTTGAAAGCCTCACAGCAAGAGGCAGAAGATGGCAAACTCTCCTGTAACTAGCAGGATGAAAAGCCTGGAGAGGAGACTTCATTGCTCTCTGCAGCTACCTGAAAGGAGGTTGGAGTGAGGCTGGTGTTGGCCTCCCAAACATCTAACAACAGGACAAGAGGAGATGGCCTCAAGCTGCATCCAGGGAGGTTTAAGTTGCAGATGAGGAAAAAAATTCTTGGCTGCAAGAGTGGTCAGGGATTGGAAGAGGCTGCCCAGGGAAGTGGTGGAGTCCCCAACCCTGGAGATGTTCCAGAAAGTTGTGGCCATGGCACCTGGGGACATGGTCTGGTGGTCATGGAGGTGCTGGGTAGAAGGTTGGACTTGATGACCTTGTAGGGCTTTTCTGACCATAATGATTCCATGAATGTGTGGAAAAAAAATAGAATTAAAAAATAAATAAGGTGAAAGTTCAGAGAAGGTGTCTGGCACCCTCCATTAATATCCTGGCTTGAAAATAAATCAATAAAGAAATTGAGGGAAATGCATCCAGATGCACTACAGCCAAGTGTGTCACCAGCTTACCTGGTCTGTAGGTTTGGGATGAAGCTTAAGGTGAGGAAGATCTGCTGGAGAGGCTCCAGAGGAGGCCACAGAGATGATCAGAGGCTGCAGAACCTCCCCTGTGGGGACAGGCTGGGAGCGTTGGGGCTGTGCAGCCTGGAGAAAAGAAGGCTCCAGGGAGAACTCAGAGCAACCTTCCAATACCTGAAGGGGCTGCAGGAGAGCTGGGGAGGGACTTTGGACAAGGGCTGGGAGTGACAGGATGAGGGACAATGGCTTTGAGCTGGGAGAGGGGAGAGTGAGAGTGGAGATGAGGAAGGAATTGTTTCAAGTGAGGGTGGGAGAGACTGGCAGAGGTGGAGGCCCCATCCCTGCAGGCATGCAAGGTCAAACCTGCTGGGGCCCTGAGCAGCCTGATCTAGGTGGAGATGTCCCTGCTGACTGCAGGGGGGTTGGACAACATGACCTTTGAGGGCCCCTTCCAGCCTGGTGCAGTCTGTGCTTCTCTGAGGGTTAGCAGTTTCTGCAGGAGCCCTCAAGCCTCAGCTGCCTGTGTCTGGGGAGGTCTTTTCTATTACAGGAAGCTATTTGGTGTCAACCATTTCCTTCACAGCTCCCCAGTGCAAGCCTTGTCTGCAAGGCTTAGCAGGCAGAGGTTTCAGGAAGAAAACTTCACTGTGTGCAGGAAACAACCTCTGGAAGTATTTTTTCCTTTCTGCAGTCTGAATGACTTTCTCCTTGCTAGGGAGCTGTAGGGATGCATTGGATAGGAAACCATCAGAGGAACAGAACCACTTCTTTTGTCTTTTTTTTTTTTTCCAGCCTGTGGAGTAGTAGGAGTAAAAATGGGAATTCTGGAAAATTAATTTGTCTGAAGATCACTGAAAATGTGAAGACCTTGGCTCTTGACAGTTTCTGCTGAAATAGATTGGCACTTTTAAAAGCAGTCTTTAAGATTAATGTATGCTGCTGGTGTGCAGCCTTAGAGTCATAGAATGCTTTGGGTTGGAAAAGCCTTTTTGGGATCATCCAGCCCAACCATTCTCTGACTCTGCCAAGGCTGGGGCTGAGCCATGGCCCTCAGCACCACAACTCTGCCTCCCTGAAACACCTCCAGGGATGGGCATTCAGCCACCTCCCTGGGCAGCCTGGGCCAGGCTTTGAAAACCCATTCAGTCAAGAAGTTTCTTCTATTGCCCAACCTAAACCTCCCCTGGGGCAGCTTGAGGCCATTTTCTCTCATCCTGTCACTTGTTAATTGGGAGAAGAGACCAACACCACCTGGCTACAAGCTCCTTTCAGGGAGTTGTACACAGCAAGACATCTTTTGCTCTCTACAGCCTCTTTGCCTCTTCACACTGCACACCCCCAGCTCCCTCAGCTGCTCCTCCCCAGCCCTCTTCTCCACACCCTTCCCCACCTTTCTTGCCCTTCTCTGGCCCTGCTCCAGCTCCTCAATGTTCTTCTTGCACTCAGGACCCCAAAACTGAAGCCAGCACTCAAGCTGTGGCCTCCCCAGTGCTGAGCCCAGGGGGACAATCCCTGCCCTGCTCCTGCTGCCCACACCATTGCTGCTCCAGCCCAGGCTGCTGCTGCCCTTCTTGCCCCCCTGGCCACCCCCTGGCTCCTCTCCAGCTGCTGCCACCCAGCACCCCCAGGCCTTTCCCTGCTGGGCACTTTCCAGCCACTCTGCCCCCAGCCTGGAGCCTTCCTGGGGTTGTTGTGTCCCAAGCTCAGGACCCA
Source organism: Indicator indicator (assembly GCF_027791375.1). Classification (NCBI taxonomy): domain Eukaryota; kingdom Metazoa; phylum Chordata; class Aves; order Piciformes; family Indicatoridae; genus Indicator; species Indicator indicator. The sequence continues at coordinate 16,221,313 of NC_072034.1, read as the reverse complement.
GCCCTTGGCCTTGTTGAGCCTCCTGCAGCTGAGCTCAGCCATGGCTGCAGCCTGGCCAGGTGCCTCTGCAGAGCCTTCCTTCCTTCCAGCAGACAAATGCTCCACCCAGTTTAGTTTCATCTGCAAACCTGTTGTGGGTGCACTCAATTCCCTCATCCAGGTCATTGATAAAAGACATTAAAGAGAACTGGCCCCAGCCCTGTGCCCTGGGGAACACCACTGGTGCCTGGCCACCAACTGGATTGAAATCCATTCCCCAGCACCCTCTGTGCTCATCCATCACAGAGGAAAACAAAGCCTCCACCCAGCTAAGCCATGGGCAGCCCTTCTCCAGCAGGATGCTGTGGGAGGTAGAGGGTAAGGCTTTACTAAAGTTCAGGTAAACAACACCCACAGCTTCTCCTCAGCCTCTCAGCAGGTCACCTTGGTGTAGAAGATCAGATTCATCCTCTCCCAGCTTGAGCAGAGCATTTTCTGTAGGGTTGACCAGTCCCACTCTCATACTGGCATTTTTCCTTCTTCTAAAGAGAAGCAGAGAGGACGCTGTGGGACTGTAACATAGAATCATACAACCATAGAACTGTCAGGGTTGGAAGGGACCTCAAGGCTCAGCCACTTCCAACCCCCCTGCCATGGGCAGGGACACCTCACACCACAGCAGGTTGCTCACAGCCACATCCAGCCTGGCTGCAAAAACCTCCAGGGATGAGGCTTCCACCACCTCCCTGGGCAACCTCTGCCAGGCTCTCACCACCCTCCTGGAGAAGAAATTCTTCCTATCACTTCTTTCTGCCAGCAGTGCTCAGCAAACCTACCTGGAGAGTCCACCAGTGCTGAGATTTGAATCTTCATTAGCTCTGAAGGTCCTGAAGTGCTCAGCTGGAGAAGGCTGCCCTCTGATTTATGACTTCTCTGTATGTAAATTGTGACCTCCTCATTTCAGGAGACTTGAGGAGCAGTGTGTGTGTGTGTGTAAACAAACCTGAGGTGTGGATGGCTCACCTTTGTTCAGAGCTCTTCAGGCTCTGGGGTTATTCAAGCAGGCTAAGTGGCTGCACACTCAAGTCAAATGCTGTGGTTGCCCTTCCACGGGGAGGCAACACAAGTTTGGGAGCTGAAAGCAGATCTACCTTGCTTCTCTCTGGGCAACCTGGGACAGTGTCTCACCACTCTCATGGGGAAGAATTTCTTCCTCATGGCTGATCCAAATCCAGCTTCTTCCAGCTCAAAGCCATCACTCATCCTGTCACCCCAGGCCTTTGTAACAAGTCCCTCTCCAGCCCTCCTGCAGTCCCCTTCATAGGATCAGAGGATCACAGGGGTTGTGAAGGGACCTCTGGAGACCATCAAGTCCAACCCCCCCTGCCAGAGCAGGGCCAGAGAATCCAGCACAGGTCACACAGGAACACATCCCGATGGGTCTTGAAAGTCTCCAGAGAAGGAGACTCCACAACCTCCCTTTCCAGGAGGTTCCAGGGATCTGTGACCCTCACACTGAAGAAGTTCCTGCTCATGTTGAGGTGGAACCTCCTGTGCTGTCAGGTGCCTTCAAACACTGCAAGGCTGCTCTAAGGTCCAGCCCCAACTTGAAGAAACACCTGCAGGTGAGTTAAACAATCCCAAATCTCTTAGCTCTCTGTCTCCATCCTTTAGGAACAGAAGCTGATAAATAATTACAATCCAGCTTCACAGATTCCTAACTGCAGGCAGGCCCAGGCAGATTTTCATTCAGACTCTGTGGGAGGTAATAAAAACTTTGAATCCAAACCAGGGCTTCCTTAATGGACATCTTAGTGTCATCATTTGCCAAGCTGGTTCTGCTCAGTGCTGGCACTGCCCAGCTCAGGCTCTGCTCACTGAGGCACTTCCTGGGCAGGGTGGCACAGCCAGGGGCTGCTGTTGGCACTCAGAACACGATGGGATTGCTCCTGCCAAGGGCTGGGCTGCAGACCAAGGGCACTGCTCCACCTTGGGTGCCAGCTGGGGCTGCAGGCGACCCCAAACTGCCCAACAAGGGATTGCAGCCCATGGAAGGCATCTTCAGGAGCAAGCTGAGGGATCAAAAGAGCCAAGTGGTTGTTTTAATCTGTTTTTCTTTTCCTTCTTTGCTGCCTTCTTTAATGGCTCATGTCTGAGGAGGACTCTGTTCTGCCATGGATTCTGATCCATGAATTCCTGAATCCAGTTCCAGAATCCAGCTCCTTACCCCAGTTTCTGAGTCCAGCCTGGGACTTCTGCCCCAGCATCAGTGGTGCCAGTGGTGACTCCTTGCCATCAGGGGTTGGGTTCCACATTGGGTTTGTATTTATTTGTCTTTATTGTTATTTTTTTCCCCCATTAAAGTAGTTTTAGGTTTGGGTTTTTTTCCCCACCCCAGCAGCCTCTCTCCCTTATTTCCTTTCTCTTCTTGGGAAGCAGAGAGGTTCACACAGAGCTTCTGGCACTCCTTTAGTGGCCCAGCTGTGACCCTTGACAACCTTGTAGACAACATAAAAGCCATCCTGACAGCCTGGAAAAAACCTCCAAAAACAATCAAACATCTAAAAAAAAAAGTTAATTATCCAAACAAGCTTCACTGTGGCTGTGCCAATGGCTCTGACCTCAGCTAAAAGCAGATGTAAACAATCTCACAAACATCTCATGGCTCCAGAGGATGACTTCCAGATTTCCCTCCATAAAACCTGACTTAATTTTTTTTCATTGCTTGGAAGAAATCTCCTGCTGGTGGTGAAACTTCAGCCCAGTGCTGGGAATGGAAGACTGCTGACCAAATTTCCCTAAGGCAGACCAAACCTGCCCCCTCAGGTAGCAAGTGGCCAAGAGAAAACATGAAACCCACTTCAGCTTTTTTTGTTTTGAGACCACAGTGACTTCCTATTCCCACTCTATCCAGCTGAGTCTAAAAAAAAAATATATTTATTCCTAATGTCTGGAGACAAAGAAAGCTTTTCCTCAGTGCTCTGGCTGGAAAGGGAATAATCAAGGCACTCAAAGATAAGGAATATTTTTATACCTTTCAAAAGTAGTAGAAAGTACTAGAGGGAAAAAAAAAACAAACAAAAAACAAAAAACAACCACCAAAAACCAGAAGTAGCTTTGGCAGTAAATTGTTTCTTAGGTCAGTCTGCTAGTCAAGCTTTCATTTTCCTGCCAACGAAGTGGCTGAAAATTTACTTGCAGCCCAGAAGGCCAAGGGCAGCCTGGGCTGCATCCAAAGCAGTGTGGCCAGAGCTGGAGAGAGAGGATCCTGCCCCTCTGCCCTGCTCTGCTCTGGGGAGACCTCACCTGCAGGGCTGGGGCCAGAGCTGGTGCTTCCAGCACAAAAAGGACATGGAACTGCTGGAAAGGGTCCAGAGGTTCTAGCTCAAAGCCATTGTCCCTCATCCTGTCCCTGCCAGCCCTTGTCCAAAGTCCCTCCCCAGCTCTCCTGGAGCCCCTTCAGGTACTGCAAGGCTGCTCTGAGGTCTGCCTGGAGCCTTCTCTTCTCCAGGCTGAACAGCCACAACTCTCCCAGCCTGTCCCCACAGCAGAAGTTCTGCAGCCCTCTGATCATCTTCATGGTCTCCTCTGGAGCCTCTCCAGCAGCTCCAGGTCCTTCTTGTGCTGGGGGCCCCAGAGCTGGAGGCAGTGCTGCAGGTGGGGTCTGAGCAGAGCAGAGCAGAGGGCAGAATCCCCTCCCTGTGCTGCTGCTCTCCCTGCTCTGGATGCAGCCCAGGAAGATTTGTTAAAGCAAATTCCCTGAATTCTTTGTGGCCCTTTACTTCCATGAGTCCAAACAGTATTGATAAGATTGATGGTGGTCAAATCCAATCACACATCCAATCACTTCAGCACTGCCATCACCTGCCCCTCAGTCCTGCTCAACCTTGTTGTCATCCCGTGAACCATGGGGAATGATTTGGACACATCCACATACCAAATTCCTTGGAAAATGAGGGGAAAATTAACAAAAACTTCCTGAAAATGTGGAATTATGTTTTGTCCAAGGAACACTGCAGCCCCTCCTGTGTGCCACCAGCTGCCCAGGGTCACCTCACACTAGATCAGGCTGGCCAGAGCCTCATCCAGCCTGGCTGCAAACACCTCCAGGGATGGAGCCTCAACCACCTCCCTGGACAACCCATTCCAGGCTCTCACCACTCTCATGGGGAAGACCTTCTTCCTCACATCCAGTCTGAATCTCCCCACTTCCAGCTCTGCTCCATCCCCCCACTCCTATCCCTCCCTCACCCCCTCCAAAGTCCCTCCCCAGCTTTCTTGGAGCCCCCTTCAGATGCTGCAAGGCCACCAGAAGGTCTCCTGGCAGCCTTCTCCTCTCCAGCCTGCACAACCCCAACTCTCTCAGGCTGTCCTCAGAGCAGAGCAGCTCCAGCCCTCTGCTCATCCTCAGGGCCCTTCTCTGGGCACCTTCCAGCCCCTCCAGAGCCTTCCTGCAACAGAGGCTCCAGACCTGGCCCCAGAGCTGCAGGTGGGGTCTGAGCAGAGTGGAGCAGAGGGGCAGAATCCCCTCCCTGGCCCTGCTGGCCACACTTCTCTTGCTGCAGCCCAGGCTCTGCTTGGCTCTCTGGGCTGCAAGTGCTCCCTGCTGGCTCCTGCTCAGCTTCTCCTCCCCCAGCACCCCCAAGGCCTTTTCTTCAGGGCTGCTCTCCAGCCAGTCCCTGCCCAGCCTGGATTTGTGCTTGGCATTGCCTCGACCCAGCTGCAGGCCCTCACACTTGGTCTTGTTAAACCTCACGAGGTTGGCTTTTGCTCACCTCTCCAGCCTGTCATGCTCTCTCTGGATGGATCCCTTTCCTCCAGCCTGTCTGCTCAGGGTTTGGGTTGGAAGGGACCTCCAAAGCTCATACAGTCCAACCCCCTGCACTCAGCAGGGACATCCTCCACTAGATCAGGTTGCCCACAGCCCTCTCCAGCCTCACCTTGAAGATCTCCAGGGATGAAGCCTCAACCACCTCCCTGGGAGACCTGTTGCAGTGTTCCAGCAGCCTCCTGGTTCAGCAACCTTCAGTGCTGGGCTGAGATTTGGGCTTGGATGATCTTTGAGGCCTCTTCCAAGTGGATGTATTGTGTAATTGATAGTTGATTGATAATTCCAAATTGTGTGATTGATAGTATTTGCCATCAACCTCTTAATCAGCAGCACAGCTGAAGTGGTACCCTCAGACACATTTACCCTGCCTGGGATTAGCAGCAGGAAGGGTTCATTGCAGAGCTTCTTAGCTCATCCCTGCAGCAAACCATTCTTTGCTCTGCAGGAGGGAGGAGCTGCAGTGGCTGCTGCCCTCTGATTTCTGCTCCATGAGGCTGTAAGGAGCAGGGAGAGTTCCCCTTCTGCTCCAGTCTGAGATGGGAGGCAGAGGTGGCAATCACTGCCCACATTTCAGAGCTAGCCTAGGGAAATGTGAACTGCTCCCATTGTGAGTTTCAGGCTTGTGATGCATGAAAGGCTAAAATCTGCCAGACAGCCAGAGTCAGCCACTCCCCATAATGGGACTGCCTCAACAAAAGCTCCAGTCTGGCCATTAAGCAGACATCTTCAGAGAGAGGCCTGTGTTCTCCAGCACCCTAATTACTCTCCCACACAGAAGTGCCCCTGGAATGCCCACAAAACATCAGAGAGCAACATCAGGAGACAGCCAACCCTTGCTGCTTCCCAGCCCTCCATTCCAAACCAAGACAAACACATTAGAAAATGAGAATTCATTTAACCAGCTCAGCTCCTTCCCTGCCTCCTTGCAGTATCATGTTTGCTTGGAGGCACAGCTGATCTGCAATTCAGGCTCCAGGCTGTAGCAGCAACAGAGGGTTGGGGAGAGCAAGTTGAAAAGCAAGATGAGCTTGGGTTTTAGCTGGGTGTACTTGAAGGGAGTCCTGGCCAGGGGGCAGTGAATGGAGCCTGCAGGAGTGTTGCTTTCTAAGCAGCAGAAGCATCTTGAAGCCTCTTAAGCTTCCTTCACACCCACAGAAGCAGAGCCAAAAGGGAGCAGCCTCCAGCAGAGGGTTCCCCAGGGCAAGTGAAACTCCAGCCCTGCCATCAAACTGGAAAGTGACTCCCCCGTGCAGATCACAGCAGCCACACCTCCTGCCTGGGCACTGGCAGCTGGCAGCTGGCCTCAGGGAGTTTAAAAGGCCCTCAGCAACAGATAGATGGAATCATTATGGTCAGAAAAGACCACTAAGAGCATCCAGTCCAACCTTCTACCCAGCACCTCCATGACCACTAGACCTTGTCCCAAAGTGCTACAGCCACAGGATTCTTGAACACCCCCTGGGATGGGGATGCCACAACCTCCCTGGGCAGCCTGTTCCAATCCCTGACCACTCTTGCAGCAAAGAAATTTTTCCTCATCTCTGACCTAAATCTCCCCTGGGGCAAGTGGAGGCCATTTCCTCTTGTTCTGTCATTACTTACTTGGGAGAAGAGGCCAACACTGCCTTCACTCCAACCTGCTTTCAGGGAGCTGCAGAGAGCAATGAGGTCTCCCCTCAGCCTCCTCTTCTCCACACTAAACACCCACAGCTCCCTTTCTCAACTTACTCACCACAGCCCTTCTGATCCACCCCAGGCTGCCCTTGGTCTTCTTGGCCACCAGAGCACATTGCTGGCTCATGGTCAACCTCCCATCCACCAGCATCCCTAGGTCCTTTTCCCCTTCACTGCTTTCCAGCAGCTCAGTCTCCAACCTGTACTGATCCTTGGGTTTGGTCTTTCCCAGGTGCTTTACCCTTGCCCTTGTTGGGTTTCATTCAGTTTCATTAATGCCATGTAAGTAGCAACAGCTGTGAGGATTTCTTGCTTTGCTGTGCCTAGAAGCTGCTTTTATTCATTCCTTAGCTCCATTCAAACTGTTTCAGTGGAAGCCTGTTTGTGATTTTTCATTTCTTCTCTACACAAAATAAATCTCAACATCCAAATATCCTCTGTGTGTTGTGGGTTCATTTGCTTGGAAATGGAATGGGCAAGAACTGAGAGAAGGAATCAGAATCACAGAACTGTCAGGGCTGGAAGGCAGCTCAAGGCTCAGCCAGTCCCAACCCCCTGCCATGGGCAGGGACACCTCACACCACAGCAGGTTGCTCACAGCCACATCCAGCCTGGCTGCAAAAACCTCCAGGGATGAGGCTTCCACCACCTCCCTGGGCAACCTCTGCCAGGCTCTCACCACCCTCCTGCCCAACAACTTCTTCCTCACATCCAATCTCAGTCTCCCCACTTCTACTTTTGCTCCATCCCCCCCACTCCTATCCCTCCCTCACACCCCTCCAAAGTCCCTCCCCAGCTTTCTTGGAGCCCCCTTCAGATGCTGCAAGGCTACCAGAAGGTCTCCTGGCAGCCTTCTCCTCTGCAGCCTGCACAACCCCAACTCTCTCAGGCTGTCCTCAGAGCAGAGCAGCTCCAGCCCTCTGCTCATCCTCAGGGCCCTTCTCTGGACACCTTCCAGCCCCTCCAGATCCTTCCTGCAACAGAGGCTCCAGACCTGGACCCAGAGCTCCAGGTGGGATCTGAGCAGAGCGGAGCAGAGGGGGAGAATCCCCTCCCTCAACCTGCTGCCTATGCTTCTCTTGATGCAGCCCACACCTGATTTGCTTTCTGGGCTTCAGGTCACAGGCAGTGGGGGCTCAGGATTTTGTGCACAGCCCTTAAAGCTCATTTAGAAGCTACTTCATGATGCACTGCTCACAGGCTGCTCCCCTGGCTGCGTGCACAATCACTGCCCATCCAGTTCTGCCTTTGTAATGTGTACAAGGGATACCTCTAGAAGCTCCCAGGACCAGCCTGGAGTACTCTAAGCAGATACAAGAGTGGTGAGGAGACATCCATGGTGCAGGTGGTCATCACGCAGAGGCAAGATGTCAACCCTGCACTGCAATAAGTGGAGTAAGCACTAAGCACTCCCTTATGATCAGTCTGCATCCAGTTCTGCCTTTCTTGTAGGCCCCCAGGCAGCTTCCACATGCTGACAGCTTTCTCTCTGCGTGGGGTTGGACTGGAAGATCTCCAGAGGCCCCTTCCAACCCCTGTGATCCTAGTGAGGGATGAAGGAAAGGAAAGAAGGCAGCAGGAGAGGCGTAGGAGCAGGGCTTTGTCTCTCTTCTCCACTGACACCCTTCATGCCAGGCAAATAGGACTCTGGAATACACTATTTTAATTAGCAAAGCTTGTTTGAAAGTAAACAACACAAACACTCCTTAAGAGAACAGTCACAGTCTCTCCTGCTAAACATACAGGCTTGGAAGTTTTTCTTTTTTTTTTTTTTCCTTTTTGTGTTTTTGGCAAGGTCACATTCAACCAGCATGAAATTCACACCCCTCCCTCCCCTGTGCATGGCCCCACAGGAGGCAACCCCTTTGACTTTGACTCCCACTTAGCTGCTCTGGAGATGAGCGAGCGGTTCGGTGGGCTGAGGACTGAGGTTCTCTACACCTTCCCTCCAGAAAAGCAAAGAAAACAAACCCCCAAAACAAACAGAAAAGTGATGGTCCAAGTCCACATGGGTGAAGATCAGCAGTTGTACCATTCTAAGGTCCTAGAGGTGTCATGGAGGCGTCATGCATAGAGCACATAACCATCTTGCAGCTGAGTCCTGTCCCTGCGTGACTTTGAGCCCCCCGGCAGCGCACGGAACCCAGCTCCCGGCTCGGGACCGGACCCCTGCCTTGTGCTCTCTCTGCAAAGTCATCCAGCTGACAGGAGTCGAGACAGCAGTGAGAAGAATATCCTCCTGAGGAAGCTCTGGCAGGATTCCTTTGGGCAGGTGGGAGAACAGGAGAGAGATTCCCAGCTGGGCGCAGCCAGGGCTGACCGCTCAGGAAGCAGAAATCATCGACGCAACGTCGACCTGCGGAGTGCTGACGGCTGAGGCCCTGCTCTGCCCCACAGCACGCACAGGGCAACAGCAGCTGCCCAGAGGAGAAGGGGAAGGGAAGAACCAAGCAAAATGGCAGCAAGGCTGGGCTGGTCCTTAACAGATGACACTCCTGCAGTCCACTTTATCCTGACTGGCACTGCTCGTTCTTCCCAGCTCTGACTGCGCAACAGCATCGGACGTGTCTCAGCTTCCACTCTTGACCTGGTGCTGTTGTTGAGTTTCTTCCAGTGGTGAAGTTGGGGTTTTGTGGTTTTTTTTTTTTCCCTTCTTTTAATTTTTTCTTTTTATTTTTTCTTTTTATTTTTTCTCTTTTTTTTCTTCTTTTCTTTTTTTTCCTTTTTTTTTTTCCTTTTTTCCTCAGTTTTCTCTGTTTTCTTTTGACACCGACGTTTATCGACACCGATACGTTACAGATCTCGGTAAGTTATACTTTGAAGTCTGGTCATGCAGAACTACAGGCAGGTGCAACTTAGCTCTTATTACAGGATGGACATGGCAAGGTGAACAGGTTGGGTTTGGGCTTGTTCAAGAGCTGGAGAGCTTTGCTTTAAACTGTTGTGGCTTTAATGGATACTGGCCATCAGTCCCACTTAACTCCAGTTACTAAATATACAGGGATTGATATGTACACTGAGACCTCCAGCACCCTGCTCCTCCTCCTCCTCTTCTTCCTTCTCCTCCTTCTCCTCTGTGGTGGGCATAGCCTAAACCTACCACATCCTCCTCCTTCTCCTATTCCTTCTCCTTCTCCTTCTCCTCCTCCTCCTCTGTGGTGGGCATAGCCTAAAACTACCACATCCTTCTCCTTCTCCTCCTCTGTGGTGGGCATAGCCTAAAACTACCACATCCTTCTCCTTCTCCTCCTCCTCCTCTGTGGTGGGCATAGCCTAAAACTACCACATCATCCTCCTTCTCCTCCTCCTCCTCTGTGGTGGGCATAGCCTAAAACTACCACATCATCCTCCTTCTCCTCCTCCTTCTCCACCTCCTCATCTGCCTGACTCAGGAGCAGGCTAGAGATCAACCTTAGTTAGGCATCCAAGGGCCTGGTCATAAAAGGTTTGAGAGAAAGGATGGAGGGGGCAGTTATTACAGATCAGTTACAGAGGAAAGGGAAGGGGGACAAAAAATAATCACTAGAGCTATTTACATGAGCAATCTCTTGCTGTCCAGAAGACAAGAGTGGCCCTGGTCATGGTCAGTGAAGACCAGAGGCAGACTTAGCCCTGCCTGCAATGGTCAGGGTGGTAGGCAGGCATTTAGCTCCCCAACTGACTGTGTCTTCCTCCCCAGCTGTGCTTTGCAGCTCTCCCCTCCCAGGTTAAAAGGCACCATTAGCCTCAGCTGAAGGTTTTCAACATTCTTTTGTCAAATTAAAAAAAAAAAAACACACCAAAAACCCAAACCCAAACAACCTCTTTAAAACCCAAACTTGCCTCAGGGTTGCTGAGCCTGACTGGGATTGGGGCAGGAACCATTCACCTCTTGCAGTCAACAGGTCATGTGAGAAACAAATCCAAAAGGAAAAGGAAAGCAAATCAGAGCCACACTGACAAGTTCCTGCTGCAACTGAGCAGATGCCAGAGTCCCACTGGACAGCTCTGTCCTCCAGCTCACTGCTGAGGATGACTTCCACCACCTCTCCACCTCCCCCAAGCATCTCCTCACAAAGCCATTGCAGATTTGTGGAACATTGAAGCCTGCTGCACAAGGATTTGATTTCTCTTTTCTTTTTTTTTTTTTTTTTGGTGGGGAGTGTGTGTGTGTGGAGGAGGCAGAAAGATCACCCTGAGCTTGCAATGTGTCCTTTGCAAAGTGGTGGAAATTGAAATAAGCACAGCCAGCAGCTTCTTGAAGATGTGTGGCTAAGTTACAGCCAAGCTCTTTATCCATGCTGGGAACTGGCAGCAAGCAGAGAATCAGTTGGGTTGGAAAAGGCCTCCGAGGTCATCCAATCTAACCATCAACCCAGCACCACCATGGCCACTAAACCATGGTCTCAGGTGCCATGGCCACACATTTCTTGAGCACCTCCAGGGATGGGGACTCCACCACCTCCCTGGGCAGCCTCTCCCAATCCCTCACTACTCTTGCAGCAAAGAAATTTTTCCTCCTCTCCAACCTAACCCTCCCCTGGCACAATTTCAGGCCATTGCCTCTCCTCTATCACTTGAGGCTAGGGAGCAGAGCCCAACCCCCAGCTCACTGCAGCCTCCTTTCAGGGAGTTGTGGAGAGCAATGAGGTCTCCCCTCAGCCTCCTATCCTCCAGACTTAACAATCCTGAGTTCCCTCAGCTGCTCCTCCCCAGCCCTCTTCTCCAGACCTCCTTTCAGGGAGTTGTAGAGAGCAGTGGGGTCTAAAAATGAAAGACAAGGCCTGCAGCTTTTTATTTACCAGGCTATTAAAAGTCTTAATTTACTTTTCCCTGCAGGTTTTGTTGTGTATTGCCCTCCCTGGAAGCACAAAAGAAAAAAAAAACAAACCTTTTTTTTGCTTGGTTGGTTTAGTTTTTGCTTCTTTGACTTCACCCAGAATTTAAGCATCTCAAGAAGCAGGAAGAAATACACAGAGAGAGAGCTGAAACTCAAATCATTTGCTGCTCCTTTGAAATGCTGCAAGGTTGATGGTATAAATAAGCTAACATTCCACAGAACCCCAGAGCCCCAGCATGGGGAGGGCTTGGAAGGGACCTCTGGAGATCACCCAGTCCAAGCCCCCTGCTCCAGCAGGGCACCCACAGCAGCTTGCCCAGGAGCACAATGCCCAGGAGGGGTTGGAAGCTCTTCACAGAAGGAGACACCACAACCTCTCTGGGCAGCCTGCTACAGGCCTCCAGCACCCTCACACCAAAGAAATTCCTCCTCCTCTTCAGATAGAACCTCCTGGGTTCCACTTTGTGCCCACTGCCCCTTGTGCTGTCCCTGGGCACCACTGGCAAGAGCCTGGCCCCAGCCTCTTGCCCCTCACAGTTCCTTTATCTCTTGCTGAGCATTGCTCAGCTCCCCTCTGGGGCTGCTCTTCTGCAGGCTCTCAGCCCCAGGGGCTCTCAGCATTTGCTCCTCATAGAGCTGCTCCAGGCTTTGGAGCCTCCACTGGACTCTCTCCAGCAGTTCTCTGTCTCTCTTGAACTGGGGAGCCCAGAATTGGATCTGGAACTTCATTGGTGGTTAAAAGTTGTTGTGAATTAAAACATTCCAGTTCCATTTGGCAGCAATTGCAAGGCACTCAAACCTCATTTTCCCTTTCTTTTTTTGTTTGGGGTTTTGGGGGCTGGTTGTTTTGTTTTGTTTGTCTAATAGAAGCTTGGTGGCACTTGCTGCTCCTGACTCTCTCAGGCAGTGCTAAAACTGACTGTTAGCATAAATTCCATCAGAAAACATGTTAGTGGGAAAGAACTCCCTGGTGCTCACTCCCAGACTCTGAAAGTCCAACCCCAATCAGATCAAGAGCTGCACTTTGGGAAAGAAACCTCCTAAAGGCACTGCAGCAATTTCTTCAGTGGAGTTAGCCCAAGGCTTCAAGGTAAAGCAGGAGATAAGGAGAGAAACCAATCCCTGTGGTTCTGTGCTTGGATAGAAACTGAGTGATCCAGCAGCAACAACATCCCTCCTGTGTGACCTCTGGAGGCTAATAGCATCCAAGAACTGGGATCACAGATCACAGGATGTTAGGGGTTGGAAGGGACCTCTGGAGATCTTCCAGTCCAAGCCCCTGCCAGAGCAGGACCAGAGAATGCAGCACAGGGCACACAGGAACACATCCAGACAGGGCTGCAAAGGCTCCAGAGAAGGAGACTCCACAACCTCTCTGGGCAGCCTGCTCCAGGGCTCTGGCACCCTCCCAGTGCAGAAGTTCCTCCTCCTGCTGAGCTGGAACCTCCTGTGCTGCAGTTTCCATCCCTTGCCCCTTGGCCTAGCCCAGGGCACAGTGAGCAGAGGCTGTCCCTGTCCCTTCCTTCCTGCCCCCCAGCCCTCAGCTCTTGAGAGACATTGAGCAGATCCCTCTCAGCCTTCTCCTCTCCACACTAACCACCCCCAGGGCTCTCAGCCTCTCCTCTCCAGGCCCTTCAGCATCCTTGCAGCCCTCCCTTGGACTCTCTCCAGCAGATCCCTGTCCCTCCTGAGCTGGGGATTTCTGGAGGGAAGCCACCAGTGTCTCAGGGCAGTTACCTGCCCAGGCTTTCTAGAGTTTCTCTTGTTGGGTCTTTTGGACACATTTCCATCCTTGACCTCCAGTTTAAGCTCTGCTTTCTCTCATGCAAGCTTGCTAAGCTTCCTGAACCCACCTGTGCCATCTAACTCTGGATTGTGTGGGAGGATTACCAACCACAGCTCCATTTGGCATCAAGCAGTGTCTGACCAACTCAAAACACCTGAAACTCTCTCAAGATCTCTTACATTTCAGTGGATGTTTTTTCAAACTCACAAGATACTATCCCAGCTACCAAGTCATCATCTGAAGACACAGAAACCTTTGGATTCCAAGCATGCATTATCTTGCATCAGCTGGAAGTGAATCCTCATTGAAACTCCTCCTCATTGAAGCTCATTGGCATAGAATCCTAGAATGGGTTGGATTGGAAGGAAGCTCAAAGTCATCCAGCTCCAAGCCCCTGCCATGGGCAGGGACACCTCACACCACATCAGCTTGCTCAAGGCCCCATCCAACCTGGCTCTCAACACTTCCAGGCTTGGAGCCTGGACAGCTTCTCTGGGCAGCCTGTGCCAGTGCCTCACCACGCTCATGAGAAAGGATTCCTTCCTCATCTCTCATCTCAGTCCAGCTTCTTCCAGTTGGAAGCCATCACCCCTTGTCCTGTCTCTCCATGCCTTGGTAAAAAGCCCCTCTCTAGCTCTCCTGTTAGCCCCCTTCAAATGCTGAAGTTAGCTGTAATTAGTGAGAAGGAAACTGGAGGCAGGGTTTGTTAAAAGCAATTTGGACTTTTTCTGGGGGGGCTTTTTGTTTACTATCCAGAGGTGCTCCATCTGACCAGAAAGCAGAAGTCTTTTCTAGCAACTTTTTACCTTCTCAGTGCTATTCTTTGCAGCCACTGCTCTGAGCAGCCACTGGGAGTTAAGAAGCTTCTGCTGCTTTCCTCATCCTGCTGATGGCTCTCTGCATGACTTAAGGAAGCCACTTGGGTCAGAACTTCCTCAGGTATCCAGGCACTGAAGATCCCCCAGGGCTCTTAGGCTTCTTTTCAAAGCTGCTAAGGTGCCCAAGTGTCCTTCACCTGGATGAAGACACAGAGAGTCACAGATTGCAATGGCTCAGAAGGGACCCTCCAAGGGCATCTTGTCCAACCCTCCTGCAGGCAGCAGGGACACCTCCAGCTAGATCAGGCTGCCCAGGGCCACATCAAACCTGACCTTGAATGTCTGCAGGGACAAGGCCTCAACCACATCTCTGAGTAATCCTCTACCACCTCCCTGGGCAGCCTGTTCCATTCTCTCCCCACCTTCACTCTGCAGAACTTCCTCCTGATGTCCAACCTAACTCTGCCCTGCTCCAGTTCAAACCCATTGCTCCTCATCCTATCCCCACAGCCCCTCCTGAACAGTCCCTGCCCAGGCTTCCTGTAGATCCTCTTCAGATACTGAAAAGCAGCTCTAAGGTCTCTCCTCCAGGCTGGACAGTCCTAATTCTTCCAGCCTGTCATCACAGGAGAGCTGCTTCAACCCTCTGAGCAGCTTTTCCTCTGCCCCTTTAGTGCCTGAATACCTTGGAACATCTGTCACAGACCTCCAGCTTCTCAGTTTCCTCTGCAGTGGTGGCAATCCTGCTTTCAGCTGCAAACCCCAGAGAAGGAGGTGAAAATTATTACTCAAGTACTATTTAGTAACATTTGAAACAGAGGTAGATTGAGAAGGTCACTGGCAAGGAAAATCAGAAAAGCATCTTGTGGTTGTCAGACTGAACAGGGCATGGGAGCAGACATTTGAAGGGAAGGCTCCCCAAACTTCTAGCATCTTGAGGAAAAAAAAAACCTTGTTTGCCTTAACACAGCTACAGAACATCCTCAGTGCAATCCTTTGCTCAAGAGGCCATGCAGGCTTGTGAGGGATCAGCTGCCAGCACCACCTGCCTGACACGAGGCAAGACAAAGGGCACCATAGAATCACAGAACTGTCAGGGCTGGAAGGGACCCCAAGGCTCAGCCAGTCCCAACCCCTGCCATGGGCAGGGACACCTCACACCACAGCAGGTTGCTCACAGCCACATCCAGCCTGGCTGCAAAAACCTCCAGGGATGAGGCTTCCACCACCTCCCTGGGCAACCTCTGCCAGGCTCTCACCACCCTCCTGCCCAACAACTTCTTCCTCACATCCAATCTCAAGCTCCCCACTTCTACTTTTGCTCCATCCCCCCCACTCCTATCCCTCCCTCACCCCCTCCAAAGTCCCTCCCCAGCTTTCTTGGAGCCCCCTTCAGATGCTGCAAGGCCACCAGAAGGTCTCCTGGGAGCCTTCTCCTCTCCAGCCTGCACAACCCCAACTCTCTCAGGCTGTCCTCAGAGCAGAGCAGCTCCAGCCCTCTGCTCATCCTCAGGGCCCTTCCCTGGACACCTTCCATGCTCAACACCAGCCTGGGCACACAAGGACCAACACTGTAAAGAACTATTGCTTTTCTTCACTGATGGCTTTTTCTCTAGAGTCCAATGTGGACAGCCCCAAGTCTCCTCAGGCAGAACTTCTCAGGAAGGAGACTAATTAATGTGAGGACAGCAAGAGGTGCAGTGACTCTTCCAGGCCCTAATTCATCAAGGCACTTCAGCACAGGCTGCTGGGAGCTGGGTCTGCATCCCTCTGCTCTCCAGCAGCTGTTTGTGCAAGCTCTGGTGCTTAGTGGAATCAGGGCTTGGAATCATAGAATCACAGAACTGTCAGGGTTGGAAGGGAGCTCAAGGCTCAGCCAGTTCCAACCTCCCTGCCATGGGCAGGGACACCTCACACCACAGCAGGTTGCTCACAGCCACATCCAGCCTGGCTGCAAAAACCTCCAGGGATGGGAGGTTCTGGGAATAGAGCTGTGGAATGGTGTGGGGTCATCCATCTGCTCTGGTCATTGCTTGCCCCCTTGGCACTGGGGAAGCCAAAGGAGGCTGTGTTACAGCCTGGCCCAAAGAGCAGCACAGGTTTGGGCTGGGGGAGGTGGGACAGGGGAGACCTGCCAGCATCCGTCTGCTGCCAGTGGCCTGTGCCACATCTCCACCATGTCCCTGCCAATGACCTGTGACCACTCCACATTTCTACAGCCTCCCTTTGCAGGAGGGCTCTGCAGCTTCTCTGCCAGGCACTTGGGCTTGGTTGGTTCCAGGGAGACAGCCCTGAGGGGGCAGGCTGAGGAATGTCAAGCAGATGCAGGTGACCTGAATGTGAGGAATACACAGCTGGGGTGAATTCAGCCTTGGAGGTGATCCATTTCATTATTGCTAAGAAGTCACCCTTGGTGTTATTGCCTTCAGACCTACAGAGCATTGCTGGTCCCCTTCCCACACTTGGGTGATCATGGGCTGTGAAGAGAGAGCCTCCAGCACTCAGCAAGGACTTGACAGCTGATGGCTTCAGAGGGAATATTGCTAAATGGTTCTTAGCAGTGGGAAATTATTGCTTTCACAATTAACTGCTCTGAGGTTTCAGAATGCTCTCAGCCTAATTTTGTTCTCAGAAAGATTTACCTGGGGAGAAAAAAAAAAACAAAAACAAACAACAAAACCCCCAAACCTTTCCTATGGGAATTCTGAGACAGTTCAGGCTTACCAAGTCTGAAGTTATTTTCCAGCTGCTCCATTTTTATCTCCCCTACTCACAGAATCACAGAACTGGCAGGGTTGGAAGGGAGCTCAAGGCTCAGCCAGTCCCAACCCCCTGCCATGGGCAGGGACACCTCACACCACAGCAGGTTGCTCACAGCCACATCCAGCCTGGCTGCAAAAACCTCCAGGGATGAGGCTTCCACCACCTCCCTGGGCAACCTCTGCCAGGCTCTCACCACCCTCCTGCCCAACAACTTCTTCCTCACATCCAATCTCAGTCTCCCCACTTCTACTTTTGCTCCATCCCCCCACTCCTATCCCTCCCTCACACCCTCCAAAGTCCCTCCCCAGCTTTCTTGGAGCCCCCTTCAGATGCTGCAAGGCCACCAGAAGGTCTCCTGGCAGCCTTCTCCTCTCCAGCCTGCACAACCCCAACTCTCTCAGGCTGTCCTCAGAGCAGAGCAGCTCCAGCCCTCTGCTCATCCTCAGGGCCCTTCTCTGGACACCTTCCAGCACCTCCAGATCCTTCCTGCAACAGAGGCTCCAGCCCTGGACCCAGAGCTGCAGGTGGGGTCTGAGCAGAGGGGGAGAATCTCCTCCCCACCTTGCAGATAAGTTTTTTTCCCTTTGCTCTCTTCCCCCTGACTTGCTACTCAGTTTTGATTCCTAGCCCACAATGGCAGGCTTGGGAGCCACCTAACAGCAGAATGTTGAGTATGTAAGAATGAGAGAACTAAAAATAGGAAGGGAGCTGTTTGAAACACTTTGGAAACCCATGAGAGGATGCTTTAGCTCCTTTCAGTTTACATGGCACACTTGGGTGGGAGGAGAGATGACTCAGCTCTTGGTTAGCTTCCAACTCAGCTAAGGAGTGAGTGGAAGATGCTAAGTGTTGGGGTTTTGGGGGGCTGGAGAAACCTTGCCTTATTTCTGAGGCGCTGTGTGAAGTTCTGCCACTCTCTGCTTGCTGTCACTTCCCACTGGGACTCCTCTGTGCTGTTACCTGGTCTAAACAATTTGATAGTCACTGTTGGATTCTCCAGAACCTGTTCAAAGTGGCTCCTGGTGGAGACCCTTCAGCCCAGTGCAGCAGCTGACTGATGTCCTCAGCTCTCAGAGGCCAGGAGCTCTAGACCCATGCCCTCTGTGGTTCTTTGCCATGAAACACAGCTGCTAAACCTTCCGGGGGAATCAGGGGCTTTGTCATCAGCAAAAGGACAGCCAAAAGCCCCTGGAGAAGGACTGCTCCCTTTCTCTGCTGTGGGGATCCCTGCAAGGGAATGATTTAAAGGGAAAGCAACCTGTAGGCCCCAGGTACACACTGAGAGGGAGTGGGCTGCAAGTGTCCTTTCTCCATTGAACCTGCTGAAGAGCTATGCAAAACCAAACCAAAGCACCCCAACAACTAACTTGCTGAATGCTGCATGTCCTTGGGCTCTGCTCACTACCCAGCCCTGTGCAAGCACACAGCTAACCCCTACCAGAGAGCCTAGTTGGAGCTAGGGTGGGCACTCACTCCACCTTGCCAGGAGGAGCTGCTTACTGACCTCTCTGGGCTTAGAACCACAGAACTGGCAGGGTTAGAAGGGAGCTCAAGGCTCAGCCAGTCCCAACCCCCTGCCATGGGCAGGGACACCTCACACCACAGCAGGTTGCTCACAGCCACATCCAGCCTGGCTGCAAAAACCTCCAGGGATGAGGCTTCCACCACCTCCCTGGGCAACCTCTGCCAGGCTCTCACCACCCTCCTGCCCAACAACTTCTTCCTCACATCCAATCTCAAGCTCCCCACTTCTGGTTTTGCTTCATCCCCCCCACTCCTCTCCCTCCCTCACACCCTCCAAAGTCCCTCCCCAGCTTTCTTGGAGCCCCCTTCAGATCCTTCTTCCTAACATCCAATGTGAAACCCCTTCAGCCTTGTTGCCTGTAGCTTGCAGGGGTACCTGTGCTTCCTTCTAACCTGGGCTTAGCTTGGTGTGGATCTGCTCCACAGGTGAGAACCAAGAAGTCTGACCACTCACAAACACACAGTGTCCTATGAAGCTCCCTGGCTTCCTCCTCCAGGACAAACTCCTGAAGTATTTCAAAATATATATAGACACACACAGCCCTCAGCAGAAATGCTGCTGCTGCTGCTACATCTCTCAAGTGCCTGAGGGAGCCAGAGGAGGCTGCTGTGGTTATTTACACTTCCACAAAGCCCTCACACAAGATACGCAACCTCCTCAAAGGAAAAGACTGCTGGGGGACGTCATGAATGTGGTCAGGGAGCTCATTTAGTGTCTGTGGGGGGCACAGTGAGCAGAGCTGCCCAGCCTGAGGCTGTGTGGGGATGGAGAAGGATCCCTGTCCAGCCTGCACCTGCCTCCCTGGGCAGAGGACAGGGCAGGCAAGGCAGACTCAGGCTCACATGGTGGAGAGAGGCTACTGCACACCTTGTCATGTCCTTGTGGAGAGGACAGTTGCAGGTTGCTGCTTTTGCAGCCATTTTTTTTTTTTAATGGGAAGGGGATGGGGGGAAAAAAAAGAAGAAAAAGAGGATTTTTCAGTCCCTTTTTTCTTTTTTTCCCTTTTTTCCCTTTTTTCCCCCCTCCCCTCCCAGTAAGCATGACTGGGAAGAAGCCCAAAGCAGAGCAACTATCATTGAAATATACATCGGAGCTTAGCTGCATCACAGAACTCTGGAGGAGAGAAGCAGGCTGAGAAAAGAGATTTTGTGTTTTGTCTGCTTGCTTGTTTGTTTGCTTGCTTGTTTGTTTGTTTGTCTGCTTGCTTGTTTGTTTGTCTGCTTGCTTGCTTGGTCTGGCTGAAATCTTTGTGGGTTGTTTCTCTTCCTTTTAGAACCTTCCTTAGCAGCTGTGAAGCTTTTCCCCTGCCGAACTCACATCACCCTCTGAAGAACGCTGGGTTTCGCAGGCAGGCGGCTAGTCACCTGCAACACCCGAGGGGTCCTGCAGAAGCTTCCAGGCTGCTGTCCGTGTCGGACGCCAGGGTTTGATCCGTGGACATGGACGAGATGTCGTTGACAGAGGAGGAGGGAGGGAGGCTTTCGCTGCTGGTCACTGCTGCACCTGTGCTACGGAAACCAACACCGACGTGATTAAACCTGAAACCCCAGGACGTGGGGGCGCAGAGCCGCGGCCCCGAGGAAGAGACCTCCGGGGATCGGCCATGCCAGCCCTCCTCCAGCTATTCTCCAGTCATTCTCCAGCCCTCCTCCAGCCATTCTCCAGCCCTTCACCAGCCTTCCTCCAGCCCTCCTCCAGCCCTTCACCAGCCCTCCTGCAGCCCTTCTCTGGCCTTCCTCCGGCCCTCCTCCAGCCCTTCTCCAGCCCTTCTTCAGCTCTGCCAAGGCTGGGGCTGAGCCATGGTCCTCAGCACCACAGCTCTGCCAAGGCTTTGGGGCTGAGCCATGGTCCTCAGCACCACAGCTCTGCCAAGGCTGGGGCTGAGCCATGGTCCTCAGCACCACAGCTCTGCCTCTTTCAAACAGCTCCAGGGCTGAGCAATCAAGCACCTCCCTGGGCAGCCTGGGCCAGGCTCTGAGAACCCTTTCAGGGAAGAAGTTTCTTCTCATATCCAACCTAAACCTCCCCTGGGGCATCTTGAGGCCATTTGCTCTCCTCCAATCTCTTAGGAAGAAGTGACCAACCCCCACCTGGCTCCAGCCTCCTTCCCTGGAGCTGTGGAGAGCCTCTTCTCAGCCTCCCAGCCCATAAGCCCCTGGAAAATGCATTGTTGTGGTAAATCAGCACAATTCTCCATCACACAACACGCAGACCTGAGAGCTGCTGCTGCTCCTGCTGCAGTCCCAAAGCACCCAGACTCACAAAACCACACCAAACCAAACCAAAAAGGCAGCAGCATTAAAGAATTCAGCAGCACACAGCCAGCCCTTCTGCAGCCACCCTGAGAAACCCAGCCCAAAGCTGTCCTGCTCTGTAGGCAAGGCTTCCTTTGCTGTGCTCAGCACCTGCCTGCTTGCTCCTGCAGGGATGGGTGGCAGGGGGAAGTGCAGGAAAGACAGGAAGGGCATTCTAAAGAGAAGGAAAAAGTCCCATCTCTGAATGTGGTGTTGGGCAGGAAGCTTGTCACTGACTGCAGGGTGTTGCAAAAGAGCCAAAGGTGAGAAGCAAGCTCCTGGGATCTGCTCCTGGCCTTGCCATGCTCTTGACAGCTACTCTGAGAAGCCACACATCAGCTGCCCTGCTGCTGGGCAGGGATTCTTCCCTCAGGGGACTCACAGAGCAGAATCACAGAACTGTCAGGGCTGGAAGGGAGCTCAAGGCTCAGCCAGTCCCAACCCCCTGCCATGGGCAGGGACACCTCACACCACAGCAGGTTGCTCACAGCCACATCCAGCCTGGCTGCAAAAACCTCCAGGGATGAGGCTTCCACCACCTCCCTGGGCAACCTCTGCCAGGCTCTCACCACCCTCCTGCCCAACAACTTCTTCCTCACATCCAATCTCAAGCTCCCCACTTCTACTTTTGCTCCATCCCCCCCACTCCTATCCCTCCCTCACCCCCTCCAAAGTCCCTCCCCAGCTTTCTTGGAGCCCCCTTCAGATGCTGCAAGGCCACCAGAAGGTCTCCTGGGAGCCTTCTCTTCTCCAGACTCCTCTGAGGCCCTGATATTTAATTATCACCTATGGAAATGCCTTTAAGACTTCAGCTGTGAAGAGATATAGATGGAGAGAGAGGAGGAACCTGAAAGGAGAGCCACAGCTTTTGTCATTTCCAGAAGCAGCCTTGTGTCCATCTGGGGGATTTGCTCTGCCTCACAGGAATCACCTCCTTAGTAACTCTGGGTACCAAATGCTGCACTGCTTGGCATCTCCCAGAGACATAGACTGCTTTGGGTTGGAAGGCACCACAAAGATCATCTACTCCCAGCCACCCTCTTCTCTAGCTCCCTCAGCTGCTCCTCCCCAGCCCTGCTCTCCAGACCCTTCCACAGCTTGGTTGCCCTTCTCTGGACCTGCTCCAGTCCCTCCAAGTCTTTCCTGCAGTGAGGGCAGGGCACTATAGATAAAGGGAGGAGTTTGCTGGGACCAGGCTCCTGCTCTTGCTCACACTGCTCCTGACCTTGCCCCTCTTCCTTCTCCTGAGGACCGCCTTTAGACTTACTGTGACCACTTTGCTGGGCTGAGTATGACTCTGTGTACTTTATAATGGCATTGGGGTTACTTGTGCTGCTTCAGAAAAGACCTTTTCACTTTACCCCAGTGGTTTTTCCTCTCCTTTCCCCAAATCTTCTTTCCAGCTGGAGAAGGATCATCAGGTGATAGCTCAACTGCTGTAGTTTAGCCCTAGAGATGGAGTGAGACCAGCCCTAGAGATGGAGTGAGACAAGCCCTAGAGATGGAGTGAGACCAGCCCTAGAGATGGAGTGAGACCAGTCCTAGAGATGGAGTGAGACCAGCCCTAGAGATGGACTGAGACCAGCCCTAGAGATGGAGACAAGCCCTAGAGATGGACTGAGACCAGCCCTAGAGATGGAGACAAGCCCTAGAGATGGAGTGAGACCAGCCCTAGAGATGGACTGAGACAGCCCTAGAGATGGACTGAGACCAGCCCTAGAGATGGAGTGAGACCAGCCCTAGAGATGGAGACAAGCCCTAGAGATGGAGTGAGACCAGCCCTAGAGATGGACTGAGACCAGCCCTAGAGATGGAGTGAGACAAGCCCTAGAGATGGAGTGAGACCAGCCCTAGAGATGGAGTGAGACCAGCCCTAGAGATGGAGTGAGACCAGCCCTAGAGATGGAGTGAGACTAGCCCTAGAGATGGAGTGAGACCAGCCCTAGAGATGGACTGAGACCAGCCCTAGAGATGGAGACAAGCCCTAGAGATGGAGTGAGACCAGCCCTAGAGATGGAGTGAGACCAGCCCTAGAGATGGAGTGAGACAAGCCCTAGAGATGGACTGAGACCAGCCCTAGAGATGGAGACAAGCCCTAGAGATGGACTGAGACCAGCCCTAGAGATGGAGTGAGACCAGCCCTAGAGATGGACTGAGACCAGCCCTAGAGATGGAGTGAGACCAGCCCTAGAGATGGACTGAGACCAGCCCTAGAGATGGAGACAAGCCCTAGAGATGGAGTGAGACCAGCCCTAGAGATGGAGTGAGACAAGCCCTAGAGATGGAGTGAGACCAGCCCTAGAGATGGAGTGAGACCAGCCCTAGAGATGGAGTGAGACAAGCCCTAGAGATGGAGTGAGACCAGCCCTAGAGATGGAGTGAGACCAGCCCTAGAGATGGACTGAGACCACCCCTAGAGATGGAGACAAGCCCTAGAGATGGAGTGAGACCAGCCCTAGAGATGGAGTGAGACAAGCCCTAGAGATGGACTGAGACCAGCCCTAGAGATGGAGACAAGCCCTAGAGATGGAGTGAGACCAGCCCTAGAGATGGAGTGAGACCAGCCCTAGAGATGGACTGAGACCAGCCCTAGAGATGGATGAGACAAGCCCTAGAGATGGAGTGAGACCAGCCCTAGAGATGGAGACCAGCCCTAGAGATGGAGTGAGACCAGCCCTAGAGATGGAGTGAGACAAGCCCTAGAGATGGAGTGAGACCAGCCCTAGAGATGGAGTGAGACAAGCCCTAGAGATGGAGTGAGACCAGCCCTAGAGATGGAGTGAGACAAGCCCTAGAGATGGACTGAGACCAGCCCTAGAGATGGAGTGAGACCAGCCCTAGAGATGGAGTGAGACAAGCCCTAGAGATGGAGTGAGACCAGCCCTAGAGGTGGACTGAGACCAGCCCTAGAGATGGACTGAGACCAGCCCTAGAGATGGACTGAGACCAGCCCTAAAGATGGAGTGAGACCAGCCCTAGAGATGGAGTGAGACAAGCCCTAGAGATGGAGACAAGCCCTAGAGGTGGACTGAGACCAGCCCTAGAGGTGGACTGAGACCAGCCCTAGAGATGGAGTGAGACCAGCCCTAGAGATGGAGTGAGACAAGCCCTAGAGATGGAGTGAGACCAGCCCTAGAGGTGGAGTGAGACCAGCCCTAGAGATGGACTGAGACCAGCCCTAGAGATGGACTGAGACCAGCCCTAGAGATGGAGTGAGACAAGCCCTAGAGATGGAGTGAGACCAGCCCTAGAGGTGGACTGAGACCAGCCCTAGAGATGGACTGAGACCAGCCCTAGAGATGGAGTGAGACCAGCCCTAGAGATGGACTGAGACCAGCCCTAGAGATGGACTGAGACAAGCCCTAAAGATGGAGTGAGACCAGCCCTAGAGATGGAGTGAGACAAGCCCTAGAGATGGAGACCAGCCCTAGAGATGGACTGAGACAAGCCCTAGAGATGGAGTGAGACCAGCCCTAGAGATGGACTGAGACCAGCCCTAGAGATGGAGTGAGACAAGCCCTAGAGATGGAGTGAGACCAGCCCTAGAGATGGAGTGAGACCAGCCCTAGAGATGGAGTGAGACAAGCCCTAGAGATGGAGACCAGCCCTAGAGGTGGACTGAGACCAGCCCTAGAGATGGAGTGAGACCAGCCCTAGAGATGGACTGAGACCAGCCCTAGAGATGGAGTGAGACAAGCCCTAGAGATGGAGACAAGCCCTAGAGGTGGACTGAGACCAGCCCTAGAGATGGACTGAGACCAGCCCTAAAGATGGAGTGAGACCAGCCCTAGAGATGGAGTGAGACCAGCCCTAGAGATGGAGTGAGACAAGCCCTAGAGATGGAGACAAGCCCTAGAGGTGGACTGAGACCAGCCCTAGAGGTGGACTGAGACCAGCCCTAGAGATGGAGTGAGACCAGTCCTAGAGATGGAGTGAGACCAGCCCTAGAGATGGACTGAGACCAGCCCTAGAGATGGAGTGAGACCAGCCCTAGAGATGGACTGAGACCAGCCCTAGAGATGGACTGAGACAAGCCCTAGAGGTGGAGTGAGACCAGCCCTAGAGATGGACTGAGACCAGCCCTAGAGATGGAGTGAGACCAGCCCTAGATGTGGACTTAGTCAAGCCCTAGGTGTGGACTAGACTTAGTACTTAGTTTCTTTGGCCATTAGCAGGGCTGGATTGTTTTCCAAGTTCTCCCCTGCTCCTCCCTGACTCAAGTGAAGCCCAAGTGCTTCAAGCTCCTCCCATTCTCTCTTTGCCAGTACAAAGAACCACACCAGAGGTATTCCATGGGCTGAGTACCTGAAGGAGAAGGCTGGCCTTTTACTACACCATTTTTAGTCTTTTCTTCTGAATTCATTACTTCCTTGTAGATGAGTTCTGCAAGAGAGAAAGGCAGCAGTTACCAACAGCAAGCAGTGCTCAAGGACAGCATGAGGAATCAACACAGTGTT
Source organism: Indicator indicator (assembly GCF_027791375.1). Lineage (NCBI taxonomy): Eukaryota > Metazoa > Chordata > Aves > Piciformes > Indicatoridae > Indicator > Indicator indicator. Next base: position 16,196,367 of record NC_072034.1, on the reverse strand, counting down.
GGAGCTCCCTGTCTCTGCCCCTGCCTGCACAGCTCTGCCAGCTCTCCCTGCCTAAGGCTTCTCTTCCACTCCCCTCCTCTCCCACCATCCCCTTGTGGAGCTGAATTCAGCAGGTAGGGTTCAGGTAGAGGATATGAGTTGGTTGATGGTGCCCTACCTAGAGATGGGGCAGCACCATAACACAGAGCTTTTTGCTGGGGGGGAAATCCTCCTCAGCACCCTGCTGCTCACCCTCTGCTCTCCAGGGGATCTCCCTGAGGTTTCAGGTACTGGCACCTGCAGCTCCTCTGTTACCACTGCCCTGTGTAGGCAGTGATCAGACATCCCTTAGCTTTTCCTGACAAAGCACAGGGGGGTAGGGCTAGTGCAGTGCTTCATAGGATCACAGAGCTGTCAGGGCTGGAAGGGAGCTCAAGGCTCAGCCAGTCCCAACCCCCTGCCATGGGCAGGGACACCTCACACCACAGCAGGTTGCTCACAGCCACATCCAGCCTGGCTGCAAAAACCTCCAGGGATGAGGCTTCCACCACCTCCCTGGGCAACCTCTGCCAGGCTCTCACCACCCTCCTGCCCAACAACTTCTTCCTCACATCCAATCTCAAGCTCCCCACTTCTGGTTTTGCTTCATTCCCCCCACTCCTATCCCTCCCTCACCCCCTCCAAAGTCCCTCCCCAGCTTTCTTGGAGCCCCCTTCAGATGCTGCAAGGCCACCAGAAGGTCTCCTGGCAGCCTTCTCCTCTGCAGCCTGCACAACCCCAACTCTCTCAGGCTGTCCTCAGAGCAGAGCAGCTCCAGCCCTCTGCTCATCCTCAGGGCCCTTCTCTGGACACCTTCCAGCCCCTCCAGATCCTTCCTGCAACAGAGGCTCCAGACCTGGCCCCAGAGCTGCAGGTGGGGTCTGAGCAGAGTGGAGCAGAGGAGAAGGATCATCTCCCTTGTCCTCAGAGGAACTCTTTTACTGTCCCACAGACACACTGGGTGGTGCCAGGTGGCTGCTTTGCCACTGAACTGCCCCTGAACATCACAGCAGGTGGTGGTTACCTTTCCACTCCTCGATTGTGTGTTCCCTTTCATCCAGCTGTTTGTCATATATCTGAGGAGGGGGCTGCAGGAGAGAAATGAAAGCTATTTAATAGAAAATAAATAAATGGATTGATTGATTGAAATGAAATGAAAGCTATTTAATTGCAAAGAATTAGGAGCATTTATTGAAGTCAAGAGAGATCCTTTTCTCTCTCTCTGTTACCCATCCTGTACAAGCAAACCCACACTGGAATAGTTCCACTTCTGGAATCAGCTCTTTATGCAGAAGAAATCAATCCACTTCTCCCTCTTCCTCATCAAGCAGAGGCATAGCTGCAGCTGAAACAGAACCCAGAGCTGCTCTGCTTATACTGAGCCCAGAAGCTCCATGCTCAGCTTGCGTGCACCAAGAGAGAAAGTACCTACATGGTACCAGACAAATGCTGATCCTGATTAATTAGCAGTTATCATAGATCCATAGAATCACCTGGGTTGGAAGGGAGCTCCAGAGCTCATCCAGGCCAACCCCCTGCACTCAGCAGGGACATCCTCCACTAGATCAGGTTGCCCACAGCCCTCTCCAGCCTCACCTGGAAGATCTCCAGCCATGGAGCCTCAACCACCTCCCTGGGCAACCTCTTGCAGTGTTGCAGCAGCCTCCTGGGGCAGAACTTGTTCCTCACATCCAATCTCAATCTGCTCTGCTCTCATTTCAGAGCAGAGTGAGGACCTAGGCTGGAAGCAGAGCAGAGTGAGGACCTGGGCTGGGATCAGAGCAGAGTGAGGACCTGGGCTGGGATCAGAGCAGAGTGAGGACCTGGGCTGGGATCAGAGCAGAGTGAGGACCTAGGCTGGGATCAGATCAGAGTGAGGACCTAGGCTGGGATGAGAGCAGAGTGAGGACCTAGGCTGGGATGAGAGCAGAGTGTGGATCAGGCCTATGGGTGGCAGCAGCTACCTGCAGTTCAATGGATTCATTTTCTCCCCAGATCCGATGGATTTGGAATCAGATCCGTTGGTAAGGATTAACCACGGGTGGAATCTGGTTTTGGCCTTGGAAGAGAGGGAGCAAATGACTTTTTCTTTCTGGCTGTTGAAATGTTACCTTCTTGTTTCCCAGCTTCTTGCCTTCTGGGAGAATCTTTGCAGCAAATTTAACATTCACTGAATGTAATAAAAATTGCCACTGCTACAGCCCCCCCACATACCCACACAGACCTTTTGTATTAGAGAAGAAAAGAAATAAAAAAAAAAATCAAACCCCCATGGCACCAAATAACAACAAGAAGATGATCAGAGGGCTGCAGAACCTCCCCTGTGGGGACAGGCTGGGAGAGTTGGGGCTGTTCAGCCTGGAGAAGAGAAGGCTCCAGGGAGACCTCAGAGCAGCCTCCCAGTAGCTGAAGGGGCTCCAGGAGAGCTGGGGAGGGACTTTGGACAAGGGCTGGGAGTGCCAGGCTGAGGGACAATGGCTTTGAGCTGGGAGAGGGGAGAGTGAGAGTGGAGATGAGGAAGAAATTGTTTCAAGTGAGGGTGGGGAGAGACTGGCACAGGTTGCCCAGGGAGGCTGTGGCTGCCTCCTGCCTGGAGGTGTTGAAGGTCAGCCTGGATGAGGCCCTGAGCAAGCTGTGCTGGTGGGAGGTGTCCCTGCACAGGGCAGGGGGTTGGCACTGCGTGTTCCTGAAGGTCCTTTCCAACCCAACCCATTCTGTGATTCCATGACTGCAGTAAACAGCATCACAGTAATAAAAGAATGTAGAGAATCTCAGAATGTAGAGAATGTAAGAATACAGAGAATGGTTGGAATCTATCATCCTAAAGGTCCTTTCCAAGCAAAAGGAATTCATGATTCCATGATTCTGCTCTGAAAGGAGCTGGTCAGTGTGTGAGATGGAAAAATGCCCTCTGAGGCTCAAAGCCAGCTCACCCTCTGCCTGCACAGGTCAGCTTAAGCTCTCTGCAAGTCCCTCACCAGAGATGCAGTGACCGTGGCAGAGCTGCTGAGGGCTTTGCAACTGCTCTGGCTTGCTGCAGAAGCCTCTGGGAGAGTCACAGCAGTGGTCCTGTAACCTCTTGCTGCCAGAGAATAGCAAAGTACTGGTAACAGATCCTCTTCCTCCCTCTCTCTCTCAGGGGGTTTAACACCTCAGCCAAGCATTTCATGCCAAGCAGAAGCATTTCAAGCTTTTAGATGAGGGGGAAAAGAAGAGCAGTGAGCTCCTACCACTGCCCATTGCTGTTCCAGCCCATGAGGAGGAGACCTAACAGTTTGATTGCCCCCATGCAGCCTGTGACAGACCATAAACCTTTCGTAGCCCTCTCAAAAGGGGCTGGAGCTGCTTCACTTGGCTGCTCCTCAGCAGGGCAGGGCTGTTCCATCTGTTCCCTTCACACTCATAATGCTCAGATGTGGAAGATCATCACCTGCAGGTTGAGCTCTGACACCAGATTCCCCCTCCTCAGTGCTCTCCATGGTCTACATCCAGAGGGATCTGGACAGGCTGCAGAGGTGACCCCAAGCTGACCTCAAGAGCTTCAACCAGACCAAGTGCAAGGTCCTGTAGCTGGGGCAGGAAAATCCAAGACACTGATACAGGCTGGGCAGGGACTGGCTGGAGAGCAGCCCTGAGGAGAGGGACTTGGGGGTGCTGGGGGAGGAGAAACTCAGCAGGAACCAGCAGGGAGCACTTGCAGCCCAGAGAGCCAAGCAGAGCCTGGGCTGCAGCAAGAGAAGTGTGGCCAGCAGGGCCAGGGAGGGGATTCTCCCCCTCTGCTCCACTCTGCTCAGACCACACCTGCAGCTCTGGGGCCAGGTCTGGAGCCTCTGTTGCAGGAAGGCTCTGGAGGGGCTGGAAGGTGTCCAGAGAAGGGCCCTGAGGATGAGCAGAGGGCTGGAGCTGCTCTGCTCTGAGGACAGCCTGAGAGAGTTGGGGTTGTGCAGGCTGGAGAGGAGAAGGCTGCCAGGAGACCTTCTGGTGGCCTTGCAGCATCTGAAGGGGGCTCCAAGAAAGCTGGGGAGGGACTTGGGAGGGGGTGAGGGAGGGATAGGAGTGGGGGGATGGAGCAAAAGTAGAAGTGGGGAGATTCAGATTGGATGTGAGGAAGAGGATGTGGGCAGGAGGGTGGTGAGAGCCTGGCAGAGGTTGCCCAGGGAGGTGGTGGAAGCCTCATCCCTGGAGGTTTTTGCAGCCAGGCTGGATGTGGCTGTGAGCAACCTGCTGTGGTGTGAGGTGTCCCTGCCCATGGCAGGGGGTTGGGACTGGCTGAGCCTTGAGCTCCCTTCCAGCCCTAACAATTCTATGATTCAATTTCTGTCAGCCTGACTTGCAGAGCTAGTAAAAGCAGGTGAGGTACTGGATTCAAAATCCTTTCTTCGTGTTGTCTAGAGGAAAAATATGCATGAAGTCTTCTTCCTTCCCCATCTATGCACAGCTCCTCAAAAGTCAGTTTGTCCAAACCCTCTGCATTGACCAGGGACATCTCCAACTGGATTAGGCTGCACAGAGCCACAGTGAATCTGGTCTTGAATGTCTCCAGGGATGGAGCCTCAACCACCTCCCTGGGCAGCCTGTTCCATTCTCTCCCCACCTTCACTGTGCAGAACTTCCTCCTGCTGTCCAACCTAACTCTGCTCTGCTCCAGTTTCAAACCATTGCCCCTGGTCCTATCCCAACAGTCCCTTCTGAACCTCTTGTCCATTGATCCAACAATGTTACACAGAGAGGACTGAGAGGGATCTGCTCAATGTCTCTCAAGAGCTGAGGGCTGGGGGGCAGGAAGGAAGGGACAGGGACAGCCTCTGCTCACTGTGCCCTGGGCTAGGCCAAGGGGCAAGGGATGGAAACTGCAGCACAGGAGGTTCCAGCTCAGCAGGAGGAGGAACTTCTGCACTGGGAGGGTGCCAGAGCCCTGGAGCAGGCTGCCCAGAGAGGTTGTGGAGTCTCCTTCTCTGGAGCCTTTGCAGCCCTGTCTGGATGTGTTCCTGTGTGCCCTGTGCTGCATTCTCTGGTCCTGCTCTGGCAGGGGCTTGGACTGGAAGAGCTCCAGAGGTTCCTTCCAACCTCCTAACATCCTCTGATCTCATTGCAGGTAAACCCCAAGCCCACCCCAGTCCCCACAAGTCCCCAAGCAGCAGGAGCCTTGAATCCCAGCTGCAGTTAGCAGCCTGAAGCACAGCCAGACCTCACTTACCGCCTCCACCTCTGCTGGGTCGTACCAGACATTAATGTAGGGGTGCTGTAAGGCTTCATCTACTGATATTCTCTTGGCAGGGTCAATCACCAGCATCTTTGATAGAAGGTCCCTGGCTTGGCTGGCTAGAACAAGGAAACCAAACAAACACAGCATTAGAACCAACCAGTCAGTGCCTGCCAGTTCAGGCAGGTAGGAGAGGACCCAACCCCTGTAGGGACCACCTGTGCACCTCTGCCCTGCTGCAGCAAGAGTTCTTCAGTGATCAGGTGAGGCCAGACTCATTAGGGAGGTGCCAAATTCATCAGGGAGGTGCAAAACTCATTAAGGAGGTGCCAAACTCAGGGCTGCACACCACAGATCCCCTGGCAAGCTTCAGTGAGGTCTTGCATGTGGCAGGCAGACCCCTGCCAATAATACACCCAAGGAAAATGTGCCTCAGGTACCTGCCAGGTTCAGACAACAAAAGGCCACCTGATGAAGTCTGAAACCATGGCATCACTAAATGAAAGCCTGAAACTTACAGGTGCTCAGAGAAAAAAAAAACAACACCCACAAACCATCCCAACCTTTTTGTATGCTTTAAAGTTTCTCACCTAGCCTCCTGGGAAGCTTTCAATGCTCTAATGAGTTGTAGGCACCAAGGTCCTCCCTAGGGGACCCCATTAGAAGGGATAAAGCCAAATCTCTAGCCTCAGAATAGTTGGGAAGTGCCTTGGAACTGCTTCAGTCTGGTTTGTCCCACAAAATAAAGCTTAAAGCAGTGGCACACATCACCCACCAGGACAGAAATGCAACCCCTTGTATGGACAAGTGAGGGTTCTGTTGCATCATTGATTTGTTTCACCTGGTATTTATGTCACCATTAGATGATTATTTATTTCCTTGTGCCCAACAACACCACAAACTCATCCTGCCACTACCCAGAGTGGTTTCAGCATTTGCAATTGGCAGCAAAACCTAAACCCCTACCAGGAAAAGAAAAAAAAAAAAGGCAGAGGGGAGGCAACCTAAATCTATTCCATTTGGGCTTTTGGACTCTGGGAAAGCTTAAACCACAACACAGAGTCTCCAAAAGTCGTTGTCACAAGTGCCTACAGAACCCATGTGGTCATCTCCACAGCTCCCTGAGTTTAAAGGGGAGTGCAGCTAGGGAGAGGAAGAACAGAGAAGCTCCTTCCCTGCAGTGCAGCTCTTGGCACGTGTGGCCTTCTGCAGGAGAGCAGCACTGCAGCTTTTGCAGCTCTGCCTGGCACCAAAGCCAAACCATTCACCTATCAATCACTGGGAGACATCAGACACAGGTTTTTCTTTTCCCACAGTCCCATAATTTACATCCTGAGCACAGAATCAGGGAATGGTTTGGCTTGGAAGGGACCTCATAGATCATCTGGTTCCAACCCCCTACCATAGGCAGGGACACCTACTGCTAAGACCAGGTTGCTGAAGGCTCCATCCAACCTGGCTTGGAATAATTCCAGGCTTGCAGCCACCACAACTTCTCTGGGCAGCACAGATTCATAGATTCATAGAATGGTTTGAGTTGGAAAGGACCTTAAAGCTCACCCAGTTCCAACCTGCTGCCATGGGCAGGGACCCCTCCCCACCAGCCCAGCTTCCTCAAGGCTCCATCCAACCTGGCCTTGAACACCTCCAGGCAGGAGGCAGCCACAACCAACCCTGGGATTCACACCTGAAAACACCAAACCAGCACTGAAATGAGGGAACTGAAAGTGTCAGAGAAAGCCTCCTACCCAGGAAGGTGCAATTTGCCAGCTGGGATTTTGATGTCTGATAGTGACAGCATGGAAGGGGTTGGAAGGGACCTCTGGAGATCATCAACTGCAAGCCCTCCAGCCAGAACACCTCCAGGGGTGGAGAACCTTTTCCAGAGTCTCACTGCCCTCATGCTGAAGAACTGCAAATCTTCCACTGCTATTTTTTGATCTGCTTAGCTGAAAGTTTTGAGTTCTTTGTCTCCTTCAGCTGCTGAGCATCTTTGCTTGCACAGTAGCAAGGGAGTGCTTAGTGGTTAGTCCACTTACTGCAGTGCAGGCTGGGGGTGCCTTTAAGAAACCACAAAGTACAGAGCTCCAGAGGGGCCAGAAGGGGCAGGAGCTGGACTGGAAGGTGTATTCCATTCCCCTCTATCCTGCATCCCTATTAAAACTGGCTGAAAAATTAGGTTTGCCCTTTTTCCCTTCCTCTCTCCTCCTGGGAAGGACACCCAGGTTCTTATCTCTCTTGGTGTGGGGGGCTGGGACAGTCATGCCCAGGCCTGCCCAAGCTTTGCCAGTGATGCCAATTAGGCCTGCAGCTGCCTAATTAGGGCCTGGAGCTGCCAAGCTGAATTTCTGCTGCATCACAATGGTTTGGTATGGAGGACAGAGAGGCTTGGCAGGGAGGGTGCATGGAAGCCTGGGTTTTGTGGGCTTGGTTCTAAAGGGAGGTTTGTGTGAGGCTTTGGCTTGCTGAGCTTCTGTGTTGAGCCCAGACTATGGCTTTTGGTGTATTTTCTGTGCTGTGCTGTGCTTTGCACTGTACCCCTGCAGCACTGCAGTTTGTGAACAGCCTGCCTGGGGTAGTTTCAGGCTATGCCTAGAGAATCTTCCCCAGATCTTGAACAGAAAGTGGTAGAATGTGAATCATAGAATCAACCAGGTTGGAAGACACCTTCAAGCTCATCCAGTCCAACCTAGCACCCAGCCCTGTCCAATCAACCAGACCATGGCACCAAGTGCCTCATCCAGGCTTCTCTTGAACATCTCCAGGGATGGTGACTCCACCACCTCCCTGGGCGGCACATCCCAAGGGCAAATCTCTCTCTCTGTGAAGAACTTCCTCCTAACCCCCAGCCTATGCCTCCCCTGGCACAGCTTGAGACTCTGTCCCCTCCTTCTGGTGCTGCTTGCCTGGGAGCAGAGCCCAACCCCCACCTGGCTACAACCTCCCTGCAGGTAGTTGTAGAGAGCAATGAGGTCTGCCCTGAGCCTCCTCTTCTCCAGGCTGAACACCCCCAGCTCCCTCAGCCTCTCCTCACAGGGCTGTGCTCCAGACCCCTCCCCAGCTTTGTGCCCCAGACTCCTCCCCAGCCTTGTACTCCAGACCCCTCCCCACCCTTGTGCCCCAGACCCCTCCCCAGCTTCGTTGCCCTTCTCTGGACACCTTCCAGCATCTCAACCTCTCTCTTGAACTGAGGAGCCCAGAACTGGACACAGCACTCCAGGTGTGGCCTGAGCAGTGCTGAGCACAGGGCAGGATGAGTTCCCTGCTCCTGCTGGCCACACTGTTCCTGATGCAGGCCAGGATGCCATTGGCCTTCTTGTCCCCCTGGGCACACTGTTGGCTCCTGTTCAGCTGCTGCCAACCTGCACCCCCAGGTCCCTCTCTGCCTGGCTGCTCTCAGCCACTCTGTCCCCAGCCTGGGGCACTGCCTGGGGTTGGTGTGGCCAAAGTGTAGAACCCTGCACTTAGCCTTGTTAAATTTCATCCCATTGGCCTCTGCCCACCCACCCAGCCAGAATAATTCACTGTTGGGTGTAAAAAGAAAAATAATGGCTCAGTTGTAAACAATCCCATTGGACAGACTACCAGTGAAGTGGGGCTTGTATTTTCCAACGTTTTCCTTTCAGCTTCCTCACTCTGGGAGACACTAATTTGCTTCTGCTTGACTTTGCTGATCTTTGTGATCTTTCTTGTGGCTGAGTAGCCTGCCAAAACAATTCTCTGTTTTTTCTCTTGTCCCTTTGTGTCCAGGGAAGTAAGGAGGGGAGCAGGGAAGCTAGTAGCAGGTTGTCCAGGGGGTGGTTCTTGTGTTGTTTGTAAGTAGTAAATGTTATTGTCTATTCTTGTACATATTCATTGTATTGCATTGTAGGATTGTAGTTTTGCTTGTAAATACATCTTGCATTTGCTTCCAGCTGGGCTGGCAATTTAATGTTGGGGAGGGGAATGATTTTCAACCCACCACACTTCCCATCTCCACTCCCAGCCCTGTTGTGTGAAGCTTTTTTATTTCCCTTCCCCTTTTGGAAGAGGTGAAAGAGCAAATCTGCCTGGCTCTAAACAGACCCTTGGCCACACACCTACCTTTGAGTTTATTGTGTTCTGAGTCAGCTGGGAAGAGAGAGTCTGGGAAGAGCTTGGGGAAGGTGAGGCCGGCGTACTTGGGTCTGTTCTCCACGTAGTTCCTCACGGTGGGCTGCAGCTTCTTCATGAACTCCGGACAGGGCGTGCCCAGCTGCTCGATCACTTTGTTCCACTGATCGATATCTGAGCGTCGGTCGTTAAGGCGAACAAAAGGCAGAGCCTGGCATTTCCCTTGGAGTGTCCTCTGGGAAGCCCTCAGAAGGGTTCAGCTCCCTTCAGAACACCTTTACCCTCGCTCTGTTTTGGGCAGCGTTGTGCCTCCAGGTCCTACAGCCTTGCAAAGGGCAAACTCTCACGACTCCACTTGGTTGAGGGCGCTGAAAATGCACAGCTCCTCTCTCTGGGTTGCCATTTTTGTCTTTCAATTGCAATTCAGTGACCTGCATTCCAGGTTTTTTTTGTTGCAGGCAGGTGATTGCCTCCATGTCCCCTTGGCTGCACTGCTGCAGCAGGGAGGAGCAATGCAGTCACCTGGAGTCACCTGCAGTCTCTCTTCACTCTGTGGAGGGGTGAGGTTGAGCTGGCTCAAAGGACTTCACCTCGCCTGCTTTGCACGTCTGTGTTTACTTTCTCCAATAGATTCATGGAATGGGTTGGGTTGGAAGGGGCCTTCAAGATCATGCAATGCAACCATTCTCTGTATTCTTGCCTTCTCTATATTCTTAGGTGCTCTATGTCCTTACATTAGTGGGATGCTGTTTGCTACACTCATGGAATCACAGAATCACAGAATGGGTTGGGTTGGAAGGGACCCTACAGATCATCCAGTTCCAACCCTCCCACTATGTGCAGGGACACCTCCCACCAGCACAGCTTGCTCAGGGCCTCATCCAGCCTGGTCCTGAACACCTCCAGGCAGGAGGCAGCCACAGCCTCCCTGGGCAACCTGTGCCAGTCTCTCCCCACCCTCACTTGAAACAATTTCTTCCTCATCTCCACTCTCACTCTCCCCTCTCCCAGCTCAAAGCCATTGTCCCTCCTCCTGTCACTCCCAGCCCTTGTCCAAAGTCCCTCCCCAGCTCTCCTGGAGCCCCTTCAGGTCCTGCAAGGCTGCTCTAAGGTGTGCCTGGAGCCTTCTCTTCTCCAGGCTGAACAGCCCCAACTCTCCCAGCCTGTCCCCACAGGAGAGGTTCTGCAGCCCTCTGATCATCTTGGTAACCCTGGTGCTAATTTTGCTAAACCCACCCAGCCAGCAACCCCTCAGAAGCAATTTGATTTTACAAACATGCACTGGGAGTGATTTTTCTCTAGACAAAAGAAGCTTTCCTGAACTTTCTAGCCTGGTACTGACAATTTGATTTTACAAACATGCATTGGGACTGAGTTTTCTCTAGACAAAAGAAGCTTTCCTAAACTTTCTAGCCTGTCACTGACTAATAAGAGACAGACCCTCATGCTTAAACCCAAATTCTATTTGAGACAGTTTGTCTTAAGCTATTTTGCTACGTTTTCTTGAGACAGCAGCTAGGGTCTCTGCTAAAGGTGTCCTGAAGCTCTTCCAGCTGTCCTGTGGCTGTGAAATCAGTGCCCTCTCTACACCAAACTCACTCTCAGTGTTGAGAATCAATCTGAGGACAGCAGAAAAACCCAAACCCAGCAGGGGACATGCAGCCATGGGCACAATGATGCCACAAAATGTGATGGAAGACAGTTGCCTTGAGAAAATATTGGAACAACAACAACAAAAAAGCTTTGAAAGACAAAACTTGAAAGCATTTCTGCACAGAGAGCTGTAAAAAGTCTTCATTCCTCTCAGTCAGAAGTGGAGGAGGAGTTTCCCAGGTACCAAAGAGAGCTCCTCAGAGCCTGGGAGAGAAATCAACTCAACAGGATGAAGAGAAGAAGCAGCCAGGCCAAGCAAAGAGCTCTGTGGGGCTGTGGCAATTGGTTTGATTCAGGGAAGTCTTCTCCTACCTTGAAAAATTCAGGACAGACTCAGGCTGGCTTCACCCTGAACTCTCCAACAACAACAAAAACTCCAAACCCCCAAACAATCCATTTCCAACTGGCAGCTTTGCTCTCCAACAGCGTTGGAAGGAAGCAGAACAACCCCAGGAAGGGCTGAAACGGTGCTTGGAATGGTTTGGATCTAAAAGGGTTTGGAATGGTTTGGATCTAAAAGGGTTTGGAATGTTTTGGAACTAACAGTGCTTGGAATGGTTTGGATCTAAAAGGGTTTGGAATGGTTTGGAACTAACAATGCTTGGAATGGTTTGGATCTAAAAGGGTTTGGAATGGTTTGGATCTGACAGTGCTTGGGATGGTTTGGATCTGACAGTGTTTGGAATGGTTTGGATCTAACAGTGCTTGGAGTGGTTTGGAGCTAACAGTGCTTGGAGTGGTTTGGATCTAACAGTGCTTGGAGTGGTTTGGATTTCAGCTGCCAAAGGTTGCTGGAGGTCACAGTGGGGCTGTAAAGACTTTTTTTTTTCCTTTCTCCTTTTTCCTGAGTAACTTCCATTCCTCAAACTAAACCAAAGATTGAAGTAGAACCACACCCCCCCATGCAGACAGCCACAAGGAAGGTAACTCCCAAGAGCAGCCTTCAGCTGAGTTCATTCAATGTTGGATCAGAAGATGAAGTGCTGTGACTTTTGGAACTTGATTTCAGGGGAACACACTTCACTCTTGGCTGGCTGAGCTCTTTCAGAGGCAAGTCCCCAATGAAGAGCTTGAAAACAAAGAGGTTTGAAATGCTTTGCAGTGGAGAAGAAGAGAATAGAGAACTGAAGGTGTTGCTAGTGAGGAAAACACAGCTGTAAAAAGCTGCCCTGTGGTAGGGAGAGTCAAATACAGGACTTGCTTCAAAGCAGAGGTCAGAAGCTTGCACAGAGCAGGTTAACCAACTCTCAGGTATTTAGGGAAGGCCAGAAGAGAGATTTTTGGGAGCTGGACATGTTGAGAGGGAAGAATCAGCAAGATGCTCTGGATGGGTGTAAAACAAGATCCCAGACCAGGGCCTGCCTGGGGGAAATCAGTGTCAGTAGTGACGGAGAGGGCAGAAAGAATGCCCACTGCTGACATTTCTTGTGAAGTGGTGGAGAAGCTCTCAGTAGGAGAAAGCAGCCAAGCAGGCTACCACCCACGGGTGGAAGACTTCAAGAGATGGAAGAAGCTTCCTGAGTCACCAGTGCCAAGGCAGCAGGCAAGCCAAGGGAGCTGACAGACCCAACACATTCCTCTTCCTGACCAACCTTCTTCTGCAGGAGAGCAGCACTGCAGCTTTTGCAGCTCTGCCTGGCACCAAAGCCAAACCATTCACCTATCAATCACTGGGAGACATCAGACACAGGTTTTTCTTTTCCCACAGTCCCATAATTTACATCCTGAGCACAGAATCAGGGAATGGTTTGGCTTGGAAGGGACCTCATAGATCATCTGGTTCCAACCCCCTACCATAGGCAGGGACACCTACTGCTAAGACCAGGTTGCTGAAGGCTCCATCCAACCTGGCTTGGAATAATTCCAGGCTTGCAGCCACCACAACTTCTCTGGGCAGCACAGATTCATAGATTCATAGAATGGTTTGAGTTGGAAAGGACCTTAAAGCTCACCCAGTTCCAACCTGCTGCCATGGGCAGGGACCCCTCCCCCACCAGCCCAGCTTCCTCAAGGCTCCATCCAACCTGGCCTTGAACACCTCCAGGCAGGAGGCAGCCACAACCAACCCTGGGATTCACACTTGAAAACACCAAACCAGCACTGAAATGAGGGAACTGAAAGTGTCAGAGAAAGCCTCCTACCCAGGAAGGTGCAATTTGCCAGCTGGGATTTTGATGTCTGATAGTGACAGCATGGAAGGGGTTGGAAGGGACCTCTGGAGATCATCAACTGCAAGCCCTCCAGCCAGAACACCTCCAGGGGTGGAGAACCTTTTCCAGAGTCTCACTGCCCTCATGCTGAAGAACTGCAAATCTTCCACTGCTATTTTTTGATCTGCTTAGCTGAAAGTTTTGAGTTCTTTGTCTCCTTCAGCTGCTGAGCATCTTTGCTTGCACAGCAGCAAGGGAGTGCTTAGTGCTTACTCCACTTATTGCAGTGCAGGGTTGACATCTTGCCTCTGCGTGATGACCACCTGCACCATGGATGTCTCCTCACCACTCTTGTATCTGCTTAGAGTACTCCAGGCTGGTCGTGGGGGCTTCTAGAAGCATCCTTTGTACACATTACAAAGGCAGAACTGGATGGACAGTGATTGTGCACGCAGCCAGGGGAGCAGCCTGTGAGCAGTGCATCATGAAGTAGCTTCTAAATGAGCTTTAAGGGCTGTGCACAAAATCCTGAGCCCCCACTGCCTGTGACCTGAAGCCCAGAAAGCAAATCAGGTGCTGGGCTGCATCAAGAGAAGCATAGGCAGCAGGTTGAGGGAGGGGATTCTCCCCCTCTGCTCCGCTCTGCTCAGATCCCACCTGGAGCTCTGGGTCCAGGTCTGGAGCTTCACATTAATTAGTGAAAGCTTACAGAATCCTAGAATCACAGAACTGTCAGGGTTGGAAGGGAGCTCAAGGCTCAGCCAGTCCCAACCCCCTGCCATGGGCAGGGACACCTCACACCACAGCAGGTTGCTCACAGCCACATCCAGCCTGGCTGCAAAAACCTCCAGGGATGAGGCTTCCACCACCTCCCTGGGCAACCTCTGCCAGGCTCTCACCACCCTCCTGCCCAACAACTTCTTCCTCACATCCAATCTCAGTCTCCCCACTTCTACTTTTGCTCCATCCCCCCCACTCCTATCCCTCCCTCACCCCCTCCAAAGTCCCTCCCCAGCTTTCTTGGAGCCCCCTTCAGATGCTGCAAGGCCACCAGAAGGTCTCCTGGCAGCCTTCTCCTCTCCAGCCTGCACAACCCCAACTCTCTCAGGCTGTCCTCAGAGCAGAGCAGCTCCAGCCCTCTGCTCATCCTCAGGGCCCTTCTCTGGACACCTTCCAGCCCCTCCAGAGCCTTCCTGCAACAGAGGCTCCAGACCTGGCCCCAGAGCTGCAGGTGGGGTCTGAGCAGAGTGGAGCAGAGGGGGAGAATCCCCTCCCTGGCCCTGCTGGCCACACTTCTCTTGCTGCAGCCCAGGCTCTGCTTGGCAATTGAAAAAGGTGACCTGCATTACAGAATGACCCCAGAAAAACCAGCAGCTGGCAATGCCAGTTTCTGTGAGCTTATTGCAGTCACAGCCAGCACACCATGGGTTAGGTGAAGAGGCTTTGCCTGATTTCCTTGTAACTGGTATGCAGCTGTCAGAAAGAAGCCAGGTTTTGAAGCACTCTGCATGACTTTGGGCTAGGACAGAATCCCAGGCCAGCCCTGGGCTGCAGGCCATCAGCAGTTTGGAGTCAGCCAGGACACAGCTGGACCTGAGCTGGCTACAGGTCTTCTCCAACCTCACCTGGAATATTTCCAGGCATGGAGCCTCCACCACCTCCCTGGGCAACCTGTTCCAATGTTCCACCACCCTCATGGTGAAGAGCTTCTTCCTCACATCCAAGCTCAATCTGCTCTGCTCTCATTTCAAACCATTGCCCCTGGGGCTGTCCCTGCAGGCCTTTGGCAACAGTCCCTCTGCAGCCTACTTGGAGCCCCTTCAGCTACTGCAAGGCTGCTCTGAGCTCTGCCTGCAGCCTTCTCTTCTCCAGGCTGCACACCCCCAGCTCCCTCAGCCTGTCCCCATAGCAGAGCTGCTCCAACCCCCTGAGCATTTTTGTGGCCTCCTCTGGACCCTCTCCATCAGGTCCAGGTCCCTCCTGTGCTGAGGGCTCCAGCTCTGGCCCCAGCCCTGCAGGTGAGGTCTCCCCAGAGCAGAGCAGAGGGGCAGGATCCTCTCTCTCCAGCTCTGGCCACACTGCTTTGGATGCAGCCCAGGCTGCCCTTGGCCTTCTGTGCTGCAGTCTCACACTGCCTGCTCCTGGCCAGCTTCTCCCCCCTGCAACCCCAAGTCCTTCTCCTCAGGGCTGCTTTCTCTCCCCTCCTCCCCCAGCCTGCACTGACACTGAGGATTGTGGTGCAGAACCCTGCACTTGCTCTTGTTGAACCAGGTGCAAAAACTTCTTCCTAAGCTGCAGAGCCTCTTGCAATCCATCCTGAGGCAAGCAGGTTGCCTACCATGCCACCTCTTAAACAACCTGCCAGTTCTGAAACACACACACCACATAGATCCCCCTCCCCAAATGCATCAAGAGCCATTGCTGCCCACAGAATTGGAACCAAGTGGTCACCACTGCCTGCAGCAGGCAGTTCTGATGGAGCATGGGGATGCTGCTTGCCATCTCCTCCCCCCTATGGTCGCTGTGGGTTCCACCTGAGGCTTGTACTGAGAGGCTGGAACGGGTTATTGGTATTTTGGTTGGCAGGGGACGCTTCAATCCAGCTCTTTGGGCACAGTACAGCTCTAAGCCTAGCAAGAAGGGGCCAGAGGGGGCAGGGTTTGAAGCAGCTCCCGAAGCCGAGCCGGCTGCTAGGAAGGATACGATCGGTGCCAGGAAACAACACAGCACCTTTAATCATTTCTCCCATGATGCACCCTACTGACCACATGTCGACTGAAAACAAAAATGACACGAAGGTAAACAAGGAAACACGGACAGAACGAGAAGCTCAAGGAGAAGACCTCTCCGGCCAGGCTGCTGCGCAGAGCCTTGCAGCCCTCTGCAGACGCTCCTCGGAGCCTGCAAGCTTCGCGGCAACACGGAGCAGGGCTGAGGGAAATTGACCCCCAAAGGTTTCCTTCACCCCCGTGTGGGTGAAAGACAGCACTGTTAAACACAAGCGAGGCCCCTGGCAGCTCTCTCTAGTGAAAAGTCACCGACTCGTTCCTGCCTTTTGCAAGCCTTCCTCTGCGGTCTCTACCTGCATCTCTCCGGCTTTGGGATGCAAATGAGCGCCGGGCTGCGACTCAAGGAGAAGATGCAAATGGCTTTTCCTTTCTCCCCTTCAGTGACCAAGAGATCCAGGCATGTTTTCACCAGCAGCCTCCTTGTGAAGTCATCTCCAGCCCAGTTTGTTGAACTGATTTGCTTGCCTGGGAGCCTGCTGCCTGCCTTGCACTGTGCCTCAAGGAAGCCAGCAGTCCATAACACAAGAATCTTCCAAGATTCCCACCCTAGCAAGTGGTGATTTCCAACCAGGACAGGTGAGGCTGTGCCTTCTGCATCGAAATTCAGAGGGGGAAGGGGAGGGCTGCTCACCTCACATGGAGCAAAGCAGTTCAGCTGGAGCAGGTAAAGCCAACCACACTGCAACACCAGGTGAAAATCAGCCTCTTTGGGATCCTGTTTGGGATTGAGGTGGTGTTTCCTCCCCATCCCAACACCAGGAAACCACATCACATCTGCTCTCCTGGCTCTGTGATAAGTCATAGACACACATTGGTCTCTCAGGGCCAGAAACTAGGGGAGGGGGGAACGCAAGTATCACGCTGCTTGGTTGTATTTACTGATCCTTTCATATTGAGCAACTGTGTAAGGTGGAGTTGACTTTGAAGGCAAATGCCCTGTCTGTGAGAATCTTTACATGACTGGGTCTAAGGCTCCCTGTAGCTTTGGTCAGCTTAGGCAAAAGCTTCATCACTGCACAAGAAAGGAATGAAGGAAGGGAAGAAGAAACAAAGAGAGGAGGGGAACTTGTTTGGAAGCAAGAAGGAAACCTAGAGATGCAAATTATTGCTGCTTTCACCACCAGCTAAATGGCATGCAAAAATATCAGGGAAAGATAGAGCAAGCAGTTGTTTGTTCATCCTTCTCAGTTCTTTGGTGGATGAGAAGCTGAGCAGGAGCCAGCAGGGAGCACTTGCAGCCCAGAGAGCCAAGCAGAGCCTGGGCTGCAGCAAGAGAAGTGTGGCCAGCAGGGCCAGGGAGGGGATTCTCCCCCTCTGCTCCACTCTGCTCAGAGCCCACCTGCAGCTCTGGGGCCAGGTCTGGAGCCTCTGTTGCAGGAAGGATGTGGAGGGGCTGGAAGGTGTCCAGAGAAGGGCCCTGAGGATGAGCAGAGGGCTGGAGCTGCTCTGCTCTGAGGACAGCCTGAGAGAGTTGGGGTTGTGCAGGCTGGAGAGGAGAAGTTCCCAGGAGACCTTCTGGTGGCCTTGCAGCATCTGAAGGGGGCTCCAAGAAAGCTGGGGAGGGACTTTGGAGGGGGTGAGGGAGGGATAGGAGTGGGGGGATGGAGCAAAAGTAGAAGTGGGGAGATTGAGATTGGATGTGAGGAAGAAGTTATTGGCCAGGAGGGTGGTGAGAGCCTGGCAGAGGCTGCCCAGGGAGGTGGTGGAAGCCTCATCCCTGGAGGTTTTTGCAGCCAGGCTGGAGGTGGCTGTGAGCAACCTGCTGTGGTGTGAGGTGTCCCTGCCCATGGCAGGGGGTTGGAACTGGCTGATCCCAGGATGTGATTTGCCTTCTGTGCTGCAAACTCACACTGCCTGCTCCTGTCCAGCTTCTCCCCCACCAGCACCCCCAAAGTCCTTTTCCTCAGGACTGTTTTCCTGCTTTCTCTCCCCTCCTCCCACAGCCTGCACTGACCCTGCGCTTGCTCTTGTTGAACCTCATGAGGTTCAAAGGGAAGGTGACCAGAGGAGATGGTGAAGAGGGAAGAGTTGGGGTGGAAGGACCTCAGGAAGACATCTGTTCCTCTTTGTGCTCCAGTCTCACATCCTTCCTGCCCAGCTGAGAGCTTGCTTGCATGTCCAGGCTTCTGATTCCTTTCAGCAAAGGGACAGAAGGATCAGGAATGGTAAAATCAGCCAAAGATGTTTCTATATGGAAAGGATCCAAGCTAACCTTCCATGGGCACTGCCCTTGTAACTCAGCTGTTTCTCCAGAAGGCTCAGACCTTGCTGGATGGATTGGAACAAGCAGGGATTGTCACTCTGAAGACTCCACAGCTCCTTTCCTTCCTCATCTTCATCACTTCACAATGACCCTGCATTCTCCTCCTGCCTAAGGCAGGCTCCCTGGGCCTTGCCAAAACACAGTGTGAAATGGAATCCAATCTGAATCACAGATTTGCAGAATTAGGGGTTGGGAGGGACCTGGAAAGCTCCTCCAGTCCAAGCCCCCTGCCAGAGCAAGGTCACCTAGAGCAGATCACACAGGAACACATCCAGGCAGGTCTGGAATGCTCCCAGAGAGAAGATTCCATAACCCCTTTGGGCAGCCTGCTCCAGGGCTCTGTCACCCTCACAGGGAAAAAAACATTCCTCCTGCTTCCATGGAACTTCTTCTGCCTCAGCTTCCACCACTGCCCCTTGTGCTGGCATTGGGCATCACCCAGCAGAAGAGACTTGTAAGTGCCCTTGCTAAAAATCCTGCTGAGCTGGCTCTTCAGAGCTGCCCTTAGGGAAGCTCTGCTTCATGGACTGAAAATCATAGGATCATAGAATCACAGAATTGTCAGGGTTGGAAGGGAGCTCAAGGTTCAGCCAGTCCCAACCCCCTGCCATGGGCAGGGACACCTCACACCACAGCAGGTTGCTCACAGCCACATCCAGCCTGGCTGCAAACACCTCCAGGGATGAGGCTTCCACCACCTCCCTGGGCAACCTCTGCCAGGCTCTCACCACCCTCCTGCCCAACAACTTCTTCCTCACATCCAATCTCAAGCTCCCCACTTCTACTTTTGCTCCATCCCCCCCCACTCCTATCCCTCCCTCACACCCTCCAAAGTCCCTCCCCAGCTTTCTTGGAGCCCCCTTCAGATGCTGCAAGGCCACCAGAAGGTCTCCTGGCAGCCTTCTCCTCTCCAGCCTGCACAACCCCAACTCTCTCAGACTGTCCTCAGAGCAGAGCAGCTCCAGCCCTCTGCTCATCCTCAGGGCCCTTCTCTGGACACCTTCCATCACCTTCCAGGAAGTATCCTTCCTGGAAGAGAGGCTCCAGAACTGGACCCAGAGCTGCAGGTGAGGCCTCACCAGAGCAGAGTGGAGGGGGAGAATCACCTCCCTCGACCTGGGCAGCCTGTGCCAGGCTTTGAGAACCCTTTCAGGGAGCTGAAGATAGTGAGAAGGTCTCCCCTCAGCCTCCTCTTCTCCACACTGCACACCCCCAGCTCCTTCAGCTGCTCCTCCCCAGCCCTCTTCTCCAGACCCTTCCCCAGCTTCATTACCCTTCTCTGGACCTGCTCCAGCTCCTCAGTGTCCTTCTTGGAGCCCTTAAGGGCCCTAAACTGAACCCAGTGCTCAGGGGATGGAGTATTCCAGGAGTGCTGGGGGCTGCCCTGCACTTTGAGGTGATTGTGTTAGTTGGGTGTGGAGCCTGCCCCATGCTGCAGGGCAAGCTCAGCACCTCTGGAATGCCATCTCCAAGCCATCCACCCAACCCAACCACTCTTCCTGCATTGTGGTGGTTTGCATCTGGTGACTTTTCCAGTCCATGTTCCTCTGCAACTGGCAGCCAGGGGATTGTGGCTGTTTCCTCCTCAGCACTCAGGAGGCAGCTGCAGTTTCCCCATGGAACTCCTAGTCAAGCACTGCTGCATCTTCACCTGGCTGCCAGGCAGAGCTGTTCCTACAGCAAGCTGCCAGAGCTCTGAAAAGAGGACAGGCAGGATCTGACTCTGACAAACACTAAAGGGAATCAGCTCAGAGCCAGCAAAAAAGCAGTAAGGACTTCCAGAACTGCATGTCTGGCAAAGCTGGGTTTGCTCCACACCAGCTGCCAGTGCCTGTTGGTGCCAGCTCTTTGTGGTGCCTTTCTGCCAGCCTGCTGGGATGAATGTGCCTCTTTGGTTCTGGAAGGGCAAGGGAACTGATGCTCACAGGATCACAGAAACATTCAGGTTGGAACAGCCCCTCAGGATCCCCAAGTCCAACCACTGACCCTGCTCTGCAAGGGTCACCCCTAAACCATAGCTCCAAGCACCACATCCAAACCACCTGCAAACACCTCCAGGCTTGGGGACTCCTCCACCTCCCTGGGCAGCACATTCCAGTGCCTGACCACTCTTGCTGGGAAAAAACCTTTCCTACTGTCCAGTCTAAACCTTCCCTGGTGCAGCTTGAGGCCATTCCCTCTTATTCTATCACTAATTACCTGTGAGAAGAGGCCAGCACCAACCTCTCCACAACCTCCTTTCAGGTAGTTGTAGACAGCAATGAGGTCTCCCTCAGCCTCCTCCACTCCATCCTAACCATCCCCAGCTCCTTCAGTCTCTCCTCACCACATTTATTCTCCAGGCCCTTCACAGCTTCCTTGCCCTCCTCTGCCCTGGCTCCAGCACCTCCACATCTCTCTGGCATGGAGGTGCCCAAAGCTGAAGGCAGCACTCCAGGTGTGACCTCCCCAGAGCTGAGTGCCAGGGGACAGTCCCCTCCCTGCTCCTGCTGGACACAGCATTGCTGATCCCAGCCAGGATGCCTTTGGCTCTCTTGGCCACCTGGGCACTGCTGGCTCCCCTTCAGCTGCTTGTCCATCAGCACCCCCAGGTCCCTTTCTGCCAGCAGCTTTCCAGCCACACTGCCCCAAGCCTGCAGCACTGCTTGGGGTTGTTGTGGTGCTGTGTTTTATTCTGATGGGCAACACACAGACTGCTGACCCTGGCCAGGGGACTCTCCTGGTGTCAAACCAAGGTCTCAGAAGCCACCCCCTCGTTTGGTTTCATTTTCTAACATTGCTTTCACCCCCCTGGAAGTGGCAAAAAATAATCTCACCCAAGACAAGGAGAGCAATGTGGGAGGGAAAGGCAATTCCATTAACCACACAGACCTCATGCAAATCCATTTTTAACCCAAGAGAATCTGAGTTCAGGCCATTTTGGAAACCACAGCAGGGAAAGGGTTACCTTCAACTGGGTGAGTCAAATTCTTCAGCAGGTTTGAAAGACAAAAAAGAAAAAAAAAAAAAAAGAAAACCATGAAACAAAACACAAAACAAAACCAATGTTGTATTGACTCAGTCCTGAGCCCACACAGCATTGAGATGAACCCAAAGACATGATGCGTTAGCAAGCAAAAGGCTATGAGGTCACCACAAATGTTATGGAGTCACTATTGCCAACACATCAAAGCAGAAAAACAGATTTACAGGGATCAGGTGGACCAAGCTAGGATTCCTTTATCTTTTTTTTTTCTCCCCCCTCCTCTTATTTTTTTTTTTTCTTTGAAGATTAATGTTATTCAGCTGCCCAATTGGCAAGCAGTATGATTGCTTGCTGCCTTGCTCAGGTGCTACATCAAATGGGATGATTATAAAGTTGTAAAAGAAGTTCGGAGACTCATAGAATGGCTCAGGTTGGAAGGGACCTTCGAGGTCATCCAGTTCCAACCCTCTGCCTCGGGGCAGGGACACTTCCCACCAGCCCAGCTTGCTCAGGGCCTTTGAACACCTCCAGGGAGGGTGCAGCCACAGCCTCCCTGGGCAACCTTGTTCAGTTCACAGAATGATAAAGGCTGGAGGGAACCTGGAAAGCTCATCCAGTCCAAACCCCCCCTGCCAGAGCAGGGCCACCTAGAGCAGACCACACAGGAAGACATCCAGGTGGGTTTTGAATATCTCCAGAGAGGGAGACTCCACAACCCTCCCCACCACCAACCCTGGGCAGCCTGTTCCAGTTCTCTGAAAGAATTCTGCCCATCTGTTTTTCAGCTTACATGTGGTTGGACAAAAAAAAAAAAAAAAAAAAAGCTATGTTCTCATACCTCTGAGATTCAGCTGGGTTTGGGGTTTTGTTGTTTTGTTTTGTTGGTTTTTATTTTTTTCCCCACTCCTGGTGTAGGCATGATGTGGCAAAAGAAAACCAACCAAAAAAAGGGTTTGAGGGGAGGGGGCTTGGGGTAGGGGAGGTGGAGAGGAGAGGGACAACTAATAGGTGAAGGTGCAGCAAATGGCAGAAGGATACAGTCCCTTCCTGGAAAGAGTATTTTGTGGCGAACCATTTCTCCCATAATGCATCCCACGGACCATATGTCCACTAGAACAGCAGAGACAGGGAAGTGAAGAAGGAAAGGGAGGGGGGAAAAAACAACAACAACAAAAAAGGCAAAGTTAACTAGGACACTTCACTCCTAAAGGAGGGAAGAGGGGGAAAAGAGCAGGTTGATCAGAACAGTACACTTTGGTTTATGGTTTGGTTGGCTGGTGGTTGTTGTTGGATTGGGTGGTTTGATTTTTTTTTCTCCCTGTGGCTCACCAGGAGTCAGCTCAATCAAGTAAAGAAGTAGAAGGTGTGCCAGTCAGCTCCATGCTAGTTAAAGACAGGGAGAAAGGAGGAGAGAGGAGAAAGACGGAAGAGAGGAGAAAGACGGAAGAGAGGAGAAAGACGGAAGAGAGGAGAAAGACGGAAGAGAGGAGAAAGAAGGAAGAGAGGAGAAAGAAGGAAGAGAGGAGAAAGAAGGAAGAGAGGAGAGAGACGGAAAAGGAGAAAGAAGGGAAAGGAGAAAGAAAGAAAAGGAGAAAGAAAGAAAAGGAGAAAGAAAAAGAAAGAACGAACAGTATGCTTTGGTTTATGGTTTTGTTGGCTGGTGGTTGTTGTTGGTTTGGTTGTTTTGGGTTTTTTTTCTCCCCATGGCTCACCAAAAGTCAGCTCAATCAAGAAGTAGAAGCTGTGCCAGTCAGCTCCATGCTAGTTAGTAGCAGTGTTGGTTAAAAAAAAAAAAAAAAAGGAGGGGAATAAAATCAATATTTTGGGGGAAAAGCCCACAGCTAGCATGTAAAGCTGGAGTCCTACCTGCACAGACCCATGGTATACACTGAGTTTATAGTGAGAAAAACCTCCTCATTTCAAAAAGAAAACCTCCTTATTTCAAGAAGAAAAAAAACCTCCCTATTTAATAAAGAAAATCTCCTTATTCAAAGAGAAAACCTCCTTATTTCAAAAAGAATAAAACCTCCTTATTTCAAAAAGAAT
Organism: Indicator indicator; assembly: GCF_027791375.1. Lineage (NCBI taxonomy): Eukaryota > Metazoa > Chordata > Aves > Piciformes > Indicatoridae > Indicator > Indicator indicator. Next base: position 16,173,188 of record NC_072034.1, on the reverse strand, counting down.
AAAACCTCCTTATTTAAAAAAGAAAACTTCCCTATTTCAAAAAAAAAAAAAAACCTCCTTATTTCAAAAAGAAAACTTCCTTATTTCAAAAAGAAAACCTCCCTATTTCAAAAAGAAAAAACCTCCCTATTTCAAAAAGAAAACCTCCTTATTTCAAAAAGAAAAAAAACCTCCCTACTTAATAAAGAAAACCTCCCTATTTAGTAAAGAAAACCTCCCTATTTAGTAAAGAAAACCTCCCTATTTAATAAAGAAAACCTCTCTATTTCAAAAAGAAAAAAACCCTCCCTATTTAATAAAGAAAACTTCCTTATTTCAAAAAGCAAACCACCCCCAGCCCCCTTCTCCCCCAAAAAAAAACCCAACAGCAAACCAACCCCAAAGCCAGACCATGCTCCTCTGGAGTGAATCCTGCTTACAGCCAGGCTTTGCCCTGCAGGACTGAGTCTTTCTCTGCAGCAACACACCAGAGGTTCCAAGTGGAACTGCTCACAGGGAGAGGGGAAAGGCCTTTAGGGATAAATTCCACGCTTAAGGCTTGCTTAAAACTCCTGCTTCAGGACCTGTGCCTACCTCTTGTCCATAGGTAGCTGTCTGTATGTGTCTGTACCTACCCCCAGGAAATAACCAGAGTGTAACCTGGGGGGAGTCTGCTTTGTACTGTGGGGGTACTCCAAAGAGAAGCTAACCCAAACCTCTGGCAGGGCAAGCACTAACAAAGCCTAAGAGCATCTCTTGCCTTCCTGATCCTGCCTTCAGCTTTGAGGAGCAATATGCATAGTTAGGTTAGCTGCTTGACTTGGGTGGGGTTGGTTATTTCATTGTGCCTTGGGTGGGTTTGGTTATTTTGATTTGGGTGAGTTTGGTTATTGCATTGTGCCTTGGATGGGGTTGGTCATTTTGATTTGGGTGAGTTTGGTTATTGCATTGTGCCTTGGGTGGGGTTGGTCATTTTGATTTGGGTGAGTTTGGTTATTGCATTGTGCCTTGGGTGGGTTTGGTCATTTTGATTTGGGTGAGTTTGGTTATTGCATTGTGCCTTGAGTGGGTTTGGTTTATTTCATTTTTGCTTGGATGGGTTTGGTTATTTCATTGTGACTTGGGTGGGTTTGATTGTTTCATTTTGGCTTGGATGGGTTTGGTCATTTTGATTTGGGTGAGTTTGGTTATTTTTTTGTGCCTTGAGTGGATTTGGTTTATTTCATTTTTGCTTGGATGGGTTTGGCTATTTCATTGTGACTTGGGTGGATTTGATTTATTTCATTGTGACTTGAGTGGATTTGGTTGATTTCATTTTGGCTTGGGTGGGTTTGGTTATTTCATTGTGACTTGGGTGGGTTTGATTGTTTCATTTTGGCTTGGATGGGTTTGGTTACTTCATTTTTACTTGGTTGGGTTTGGTTATTTCCTTTTGACTTGGGTGGGTTTGGTTATTTCATTGTGACTTGGTTAGATTTGGTTATTTCATTGTGACTTGGATGGGTTTGGTTACTTCATTTTTACTTGGGTGGGTTTGGTTATTTCATTGTGACTTGGATGGGTTTGGTTACTTCATTTTTACTTGGGTGGGTTTGATTACTTCATTTTTACTTGGGTGGGTTTGGTTATTTCATTGTGACTTGGTTAGATTTGGTTATTTCATTGTGACTTGGATGGGTTTGGTTACTTCATTTTTACTTGGTTGGGTTTGGTTATTTCATTGTGACTTGGTTAGGTTTGGTTATTTCCTTTTGACTTGGGTGGGTTTGGTTATTTAATTGTGACTTGGTTGGATTTGGTTATTTCCTTTTGACTTGGGTGGGTTTGGTTATTTCATTGTGACTTGGTTGGGTTTGGATATTTCATTTTGCCCTTTAAGTGTTAAAAAACCAAAAGAAAGCTAATGGCACAGTAAGAGCAGAAAGGAAAGTTCCTCTACTTCATGTGACAGGGGGAAAAAAACCTCTTTTTCAAATGCTTTTAAAGACCCTGCCAGGCTTTTGTGGTCATGTTTGGACCTACACAACCAGTTTCTTCTCTTTTTCTTCCCCCTTTTTGCCCTCCAGAAGCATTCCAAAACAAAACAAAGCAAAGAAAGAAACAAACAACTAATTTCTTCTCTTTTTCTTCCCCCTCTTTCTCCTCCAAAAGCATTCCAAAATCAAGCAAAGAAAGAAACTAATTTCTTCTCTTTTTCTTCCCCCTTTTGGTCCTCCAGAAGCAATCCAAAACAAAGCAAAAAACCAAACTAATTTCTTCCCTTTTTCTTCCCCCTTTTTGCCCTCCAGAAACAATCCAAAACAAAGAAACAAACAACTCCTTTCTTCTCTTTTTCTTCCCCCTTTTTGCCCTCCAGAAGCAATCCAAAACAAAGTGAAGAAAGAAACAAACAACTCATTTCTTGGGAAACCCAAAGAAAAGGCAATGCTCCGTTTGGGAAAAGGATGGGGGAGAGGTATCAGGGGCATGGGACAGCAAAAGCATGCCTGAGGCAGTGGCAGAGTTTTCTTCCTGGTGACAGTTTGGGGACCTTCCAGAGAAGTGCAGCAAACCAGTGATAATTATGCATCTTTAGCCAACCAAGTGCAGAAAGAAAAGGAAAGCAGTGAACAGTCCTTATAGAGAGTAAGAAGGAGGAGGAGGGGGGAAAAAAAGAGCAGGGGAGCTTCAGTGATGTGGAGGAGGGAAGCAAAGAACAACCCTTTCTGTTGGCTTCCTTGGGAGCTAGAGCAGAGCCTCCAAAGCAGAGCAGCTCCTCAGTCATTCTCTCTGTTTTTTGGGGGGGTGGTTTGAAATCCTTCATTGTGAATCATATTCCTTGCCCAGGGAAGTCAAAGGAAATCTCTGTGGGCATTTGACCAGGAGCTTTGGAGGTGGGAAACCTTCTCAGCACCTTCCAGCTCTGGACTGGAGGGCAAAACTGTGTCTAACTTTCTGGTGGGGCCATTTTAACCAGGGGAAATGCAAAGCTCCTTTCTCTGACTTTTCAAGGGTGAGAACAGCAAGAGTGGGAAATCATCTACTGAAACATCGGGAGAGGGGCGAGGGAGGAAGGGAGGGAGGAAGGAATTCAGAAGGAAGGAATTCGGAAGGAAGGAATTCGGAAGGAAGGAAGGAAGGAAGGAAGGAAGGAAGGAAGGAATGAAGGAAAGAAGGAAGGAAAGAAGGAAGGAAGGAAAGAAGGAAGGAAGGAAGGAAAGAAGGAAGGAAGGAAGGAAAGAAGGAAGGAAGGAAGGAAAGAAGGAAGGAAGGAAGGAAAGAAGGAAGGAAGGAAGGAAAGAAGGAAGGAAGGAAGGAAAGAAGGAAGGAAGGAAGGAAAGAAGGAAGGAAGGAAGGAAGGAAGGAAGGAAGGAAGGAAAGAAGGAAGGAGGGAAAGAAGGAAGGAGGGAAAGAAGGAAGGAGGGAAAGAAGGAAGGAAAGAAGGAAGGAAAGAAGGAAGGAAAGAAGGAAGGAAAGAAGGAAGGAAAGAAGGAAGGAAAGAAAGAAGGAAGGAAGGAAGGAAGGAAGGAAGGAAGGAAAGAAGGAAGGAAAGAAGGAAGGAAAGGCAAAGGACTTCATTTCCCAGTAGCTGGAACTGTGGCTATTGCCTAAGGAGGTATCCAAAGCCTGCTGAGCTTAGCTCAGATCCCTGATGGCACTTATCCAAAAGATCAGTTATAAAATAAGGAAGATTCTTCTTTTCTTCCTGCATACATTGCCTCTGCTCAACAATTCTCTCCTTTTTTTAGGCTTGCCTATGAAAGTGTGTGCTGTAAATTCCTAACCGTGGCAAATAATCAAGGCTGAGCTTTGAGAACTTTGGAAGGGGCATGGCTCTGTTCTTGCTTAAGTCATGGAATCAGCTCCCCCAAACCTTTGCAGAATGTGAAGGTTCTCATGCAGGTTAAGCTAAACTCTTCAATGCCAACCAGGCAGGGGAATTTTTAGTGAGTTCCTACTTTTGATGTATTTGCCACCAAAAAGTCTCACAGATTCAGAGAATGGGTTGGGTTGGAAGGGACCTTCAAGATCATCCAATTCCAAACCCCCTGCCATGGGCAGGGACACCTCCCACCAGCCCAGCTTGCTTAAGGCCTCATCCAAACTGGCCTGGAACACCACCAGGGAGGGGGCAGCCACAACCTCCCTCTCCTTGCCAGACAAGAGACAACAGAATCCAAGCCACAGTGGATTGCTCTCCACTCTAGGCTGCATCCTTCCCTTCCTTCCTGCATGTTCTACCTGCCCCTCAGATGTAATTCTCAGGTTTGTTACAAAATGAGAACCACTTAGAAAGCTTTTCCCTGAATCCCTTGCAGACTGTGAACGCTTCTACAGGGAGCACCTCCTGCCTGCTTTTCACAGCCTTTCCAGGGACCAAGAGGTATCCAGATCCCTCAAGCCTGTTCAGAGTAAAATCCTATTTACACCAAGGGGCATTACACACAAATTAGGCTTCATGGCTGTTTAGCTTCTGCTTTTGCCTCTCTTCTCCAAATCTACTTTCCAGGAAAAACAAAGAAGGCTCAAACTGCGGAATTTATCCCTGGATTTTGCCTGCACCTGACACCTGTCATCAAAATATGGGACTTGGGTTAAAGCTGTCATAAAGGCAGAAACCATTCCTGAAATTCAGCTCTGGCTCTGGCAATGGTGGAATTCTGGAAGAGTTAGGATTCCCCACTGCAGCTGGGACCTCTTCTTCATCCCTCAAACAACTCAGAGCCCCAGACTCTGGTTTAGAAGCCATCACTCATTCAGCAATTCCAGTGGTCCCAAGACTGTTTCCCACTCCACTGACCACAAAGGAGTGAGTTGCATTTCAGATGAGTTTAAACTCATCCCAACCCAAGAAGAAGTTTCTCACTGCTGATCAATTCCCCAGCAGGGCGTCCCAAAGACATTCTGCAGCTGCAAGGGCACAGCAGTGAGGAGCTGCTCTGAAGGACCTGCCTTTTACACCCCCAAGATGCCACCTCCCACCAGCAGCTGCTCTCCTCCTAGTGCCCCTCATGCCCAGAGGCAGCCCTTACACCTCAGGCCAGGCTGTGCCTGCCAGGAAATCCCAGCCCTACCGTTCTCCTTGTAGCCCATTCCCAAGATGACCTCTGGTGCCCTGTAGTAACGTGTCACCACGTAGGGAGTCATCATGAAGCTGGTGCCTGCAGTCCTGGCCAGCCCAAAATCCAGGATCTTCAATGTGCAGTCAGATTTTACCACGATATTACTTGGTTTGAGGTCCTGCAAGGCAAAGGAAAAGAGTGAATAGACATCTGGCTGTCCTTCAGCCAGCCAGGCACTGCTGTGATCACAGCAGCACAGTCTCACAGTAGATCAGAGGTTGGAAGGGACCTCCAGAGATCATCAGGTCCAAGCCCCCTGCCAGAGCAGGGTCACTTAGGGGAGTCTGCACAGGAATGCATCCAGGTGGGGTTGGAAAGGCTCCAGAGAAGGAGACTCCACAACCCCCCTGGGCAGCCTGCTCCAGTGCTCTGTCACCCTCACTGTAAAGAAGTTTCTCCTCATGTTGAGCTGAAATCTTCTATGGTGAACTTTGAACCCATTGTTCCTTGGCTTATTCCTGTGCACCACCCAGCAGAGCCTGGCCCCCTCCCCTTGCCCCCCACCCCTCAGCTATTGATAGACATTGATCAGATCCCTCTCAGTCTTCTCCTCTCCACACTAACCACCCCCAGGGCTCTCAGTCTCTCTTCCCAGGGGAGATGCTCAAGTCCCCAACTCCTCCTCCTGCCTCTCCCTTGGATTCTCTCCAGCAGGTCTCTGTCTCTCTGGAACTGGGGAGCCCAGAGCTGGACACAGGATTGCAGCTGTGCTCTCAGCAGGGCAGAGCAGAGAGGTAGAAGAACTTCCCTAGCCCTGCTGGACACCTTTCTTGCTGCCCCCCAGGATCCCCTTGGCTCTCTTGGCCACCAGGGCACTTTGCTGTCCCATGCAGAACTTGCTGCCCACCAGCACTCCAAGGGCTTTCTCCATGGAGCTGCTCTCCAGCAGGGCAGCCTCTAACCTGTCCTGCTGCCTGTTGTTTCAGCTGGAAATACCCACTTAATGAACACATATTTCAGTAAAGAAGCTAACTCAGGTTATTGCCAGGCCACTCAAGATCTGCCTTCTGCTGGCAGCCACAAGAACCCTTCCCTCAGCTGCCACCAGCCCCGCCCAGTGCAGCCTCTGGCATTCCCAGCTGGGTGCAGCATCCTCTCTGTACACAGCACAAGAGAATGCATCCAGCACAGACTTTGCAGGCCTGGCTTTCATTCAGTACACACAAACCATCTAAACACCAATTCCACATCCCTCTGACCTCTGAGCATCCTGAGCAAGCAATGCTTGGCCCCCACTGCAGCATCAATTCCACCACATGAATGTCAGCAGTGGTCAGGGTTGGAAAGGACCTCAAAGCTCATCCAGTTCCAAATCCCCTGCCATGGGCAAGGACACCTGCCACCAGCACAGCTTGCTCCAAGCCTCATCCAACCTGGCCTTGAGCATCTCCAGGGCAGCCACAGCCTCCCTGGGCAACCTGTTCAGTTCACAGAATGATAGAGGCTGGAAGGGACCTGGAAAGCTCATCCAGTCCAACCCCCTCTGCCAGAGCAGGGTCACCTAGAGCAGGTCACACAGGAACACTTCCAGGTGGGGTTTGAATATCTCCAGAGATGGAGACTCCACACACCACAGCAGGTTGCTCACAGCCACATCCAGCCTGGCTGCAAAAACCTCCAGGGATGAGGCTTCCACCACCTCCCTGGGCAACCTCTGCCAGGCTCTCACCACCCTCCTGCCCAACAACTTCTTCCTCACATCCAATCTGAATCATAGAATCTTAGAATCATAGAATCAACCAGGTTGGAGGAGACCTCCAAGATCATCCAGTCCAACCTATCTCCCCACTTCTACTTTTGCTCCATCCCCCTCCCAGCCCTATCACCCCCTGACATCCTAACAAGTCCCTCCCCAGCTTGCTTGTACCAACCTGTTCCACTGTCATCCCCCTTCTCCTGCATTTTCAGGAGAAATGACTTTTTTTTCCTACCCATTCCAGAGATGACAACACTTCTGGCAGAAGTTTTAAGACCTCCTTACCCTGTGAATGATTCCTGCAGAGTGGAGGTGCTTGATCCCACAGAGCATCTGGTACAGCAGGTAAGACATTCGCTCGTGGTCTAGCTCCATCTGAATGACCTGGCACAGGTTGGCATCCATCAGCTCCATCACCAGGTAACTGAGTGAGAAAGCAAAGCCATGAGGTTACTGCCTGTGCTGGGGGAGGACCCACAGCACCATCTCAAGCAAGTAGCAGTGCTTCAAAAGTCACTTTTCACTCCTGAGGGCTGGGAGTAACACAGCTTGAAGGCTGAGCCTGCTCACAAGGGCATGGTTGGGGTGGTTGCTGCTCACTGCACCATCTCACTGCAGAGACACCAACCCCCCCAGGGGTCTAGCAAAGCAGGGGCACTGCTGCCCCTTTCTGCAGCAGGAAATGGAATGGAATGAGGGGAGGAGTGTTGTAGGTTGAGGGTTAACTGCTGGACCTTGGGGTGGCACTGGATTATCACAGTCTCACAATAGATCAGAGGTTGGAAGGGTCCTCCAGAGATCATCAGGTCCAACCCCCCTGCAGAGCAGGGTCACTTAGGGGAGTCTGCACAGGAATGCATCCAGGTGAGGTTGGAAAGGCTCCAGAGAAGAAGACTCCACAATCCCCCTGGGCAGCCTGCTGTAGGGCTCTGTCACCCTCACTCCTCATGAGGAGAAGTTTCTCCTCATGTTGAGTTGAAACCTTACATGGTCAAGTTTGAACCCACTGTTCCTTGGCTTATCACTGGGAACCACCCAGCAGAGCCTGGCCCCCTCCCCTTGCCCCCCACCCCTCAGCTATTGATAGACATTGAGCCTATCTCAGCCTTCTCTTCTCCACACTAAACAGCCCCAGGGCTCTCAGTCTCTCTTCCCAGGGGAGATGCTCAAGTCCCCAACTCCTCCTCATGGCTCTCCCTTGGATTCTCTCCAGCAGGTCTCTGTCTCTCTTGAACTGAGGAGCCCAGAGCTGGACAAAGGATTGCAGCTGTGCTCTCAGCAGGGCAGAGTAGAGAGGTAGAAGAACTTCCCTAGCCCTGCTGGACACCTTTCTTGCTGCACCCCAGGACCCCATTGGCTCTCTTGGCCACCAGAGCACTTTGTTGGCCCATGCAGAACTTGCTGCCCACCAGCACTCCAAGGTCTTTCTCTGTGGAGCTGCTCTCCAGCAGGGCAGCCTCTAACCTGTCCTGGTGCTGTTGTTATTTCTCCCCAGTGTCATTCCCTTCCCTTTCCTGCATGCCCTCTATTTAAGAGGCAGGACTTCTGGGGAGCTCTCTCTGCCTCTTGCTTTCTCTTTGCTGGCTGCTGGGGAGGATCTTGCTGGCTGGGAGCTGCTTTGCTATGCAGTAGGGCCTAATCCACTTCCATCCAGTAAATCAGGTTTTGTATACATATTCCTTTTCCCTTAATCATAGAATCAGAGAATTGTCAGGGCTGGAAGGGAGCTCAAGGCTCAGCCAGTCCCAACCCCCTGCCATGGGCAGGGACACCTCACACCACAGCAGGTTGCTCACAGCCACATCCAGCCTGGCTGCAAAAACCTCCAGGGATGAGGCTTCCACCACCTCCCTGGGCAACCTCTGCCAGGCTCTCACCACCCTCCTGCCCAACAACTTCTTCCTCACATCCAATCTCAAGCTCCCCACTTCTACTTTTGCTCCATCCCCCCCACTCCTATCACTCCCTCACCCCCTCCAAAGTCCCTCCCCAGCTTTCTTGGAGCCCCCTTCAGATGCTGCAAGGCCACCAGAAGGTCTCCTGGGAGCCTTCTCCTCTCCAGCCTGCACAACCCCAACTCTCTCAGGCTGTCCTCAGAGCAGAGCAGCTCCAGCCCTCTGCTCATCCTCAGGGCCCTTCTCTGGACACCTTCCAGCCCCTGCACATCCTTCCTGCAACAGAGGCTCCAGAACTGGCCCCAGGGCTGCAGGTGGAGTCTGAGCAGAGTGGAGCAGAGGGGGAGAATCCCCTCCCTTGTGCTTTTGTTAACACTACTTTTGCTAACCTCCAGTTCTGTGCAAGTCTTATTTTATTGACTCCTTCTACCTTCTCCTGCCTATCTTTTCCCTGTGGGGGAAGAAGGAGTGGGAGCAGGGGTAATATGCATTGTCTCCAGTGGGGTTTTGCCCTGGAAGCTCAAACTAGGGCAGTGCTGCATTCCGCATGGCAGGGAGTGTGCCCTCCATGGGTGTATGGGCATCATGACACTGAAAACATGCCAAAGAAGGAGGAGCCAAAGTGGGACAGTATTTCAGAACTAAGAGGGAAATTATTTCAGAATGAAGTGGGAACTTATTCCAGGACAAAGTGGGAACTTATGCCAGGACAAAGTGGGAAACTATTTCAGAATTAAGAGGTAAATTATTCCAGGACCAAGTGGGAAATTATTTCAGAATGAAGTGGGGAATTATTTCAGACCAAAGTGGGAAATTATTCCAGACCAAAGTGGGATTTTTTTTCAGACCAAAGTGGGAAATTCTTTCAGACACAAGTGGGAAACTCTTTCAGAATGAAGTGGGACAAGATTTCAGCCCCAAGTGAAGTGCCTCACACATGCCAGGGGGGGAGTCACATAACCACCATCACCTCCCAGGCAAGCTAAGAACAGGGAAGCAGACTCTTGACTGTTTCACCCCTCCCTCTGCACACAAAGGTAATCCAAACACACCACCCCTCTGCAGGAGGACCACCACCAAGCTTTGCACACTCTGACATGCTGGAAAAGACCTGGACTTGGCCCTTTGTGAGGGCCCAAGTGAGAGAGAGCCCAAAGTGCTTCCACTATGAGGATGCAGAGCAGTGCAGATGATTTTAAATGAGGGGCTTACAACCTTTGCATTTGGTGGAGCTTCTCTGTTCAAAGGCACTCTGTGGTGCCCCACAGGTCTGTAAAGCTTTAGCTGAATTAATGCCTGGGTTTACTTACACATCCTGGAACTCCTCCAGAGATTTCTGTGGCGTGAAGACATTTAATAAACTGATAATCTGAAAAGCAAAGGGAGACAAAAGGAGGAAGAGAAGTGATAAACACAAGGAGTTGAGCCCAGCTAGAAGTGTGTTAAAGCATAAACTCTGCTTCTTCACTGTTCAGTTGCTATTAACACTTCTCACTGGGGTAGGGCAGTAAAAAGTTGTCACCATTCAAAAATCAAATGGCACAGATCTCTTAGGATTTCTTCGAGGTGCACTTGAAATCCCAGGCTCACAGGGTGTTAGGGGTTGGAAGGGACCTCTGGAGATCTTCCAGTCCAAGCCCCTGCCAGAGCAGGACCAGAGAATGCAGCACAGGGCACACAGGAACACATCCAGACAGGGCTGCAAAGGCTCCAGAGAAGGAGACTCCACAACCTCTCTGGGCAGCCTGCTCCAGGGCTCTGGCACCCTCCCAGTGCAGAACTTCCTCCTCCTGCTGAGCTGGAACCTCCTGTGCTGCAGTTTATATCCAGTGCCCCTTATGAGCAGAGCCACCATGAAGACAACAACCTCCACCAGCTCTCTAGGCTAACACACTCAGTCCCTGCTTGCTCCTCATATTCTGACTGATCCTTGCCTCCACACAGGTTGCCTTTACAATCCCCTCCACCCTTTGCACCCATCAGCACAGCCAGATGAATGCTCTGAGCCAGGCAGCATGAGAAATGGGGTAGTTAAAATGCATACAGTCCCTGCTGCCCTCTGCTCTTTCCAGCCCATTAAAAGGATGAAGGCAGAATGCATCATCCTCCCACCTACAGGGAGAACTACCTCCTCCTCTCTGCATTCCCAAAGCCCTCCATGCATTGCTCTGACTGAAGGTGGTTTCCACCCAAGCCAGTAGAGATGAGACAGGTCCAGCCTTGATCTGCACAGTGGAAATGTTAAGGATAAAGCAGTGGCCAGAAGTGGGGCAGAGGATGCCAGAGGTGCCAAGCCCTGCTGGTTGTCCTTTCAGGCTCCATCCTTTATCTGTCCCTGTGAATCTGTCACTGACCTGGCCCTGAGCAAAGCCTCCCACACTGTCCCACACCACAGCCTGGGCTCCAAGCTGGTGACACATGGGTTTGATGGGTGGACCACCAGAAGGATAAAGAACTGGCTGGAAGGCTGCACCCAAAGAGTGGCTGTCAATGGTCCATGTCCCAGGGGAGGCCAGGGACAAGTGGAGTCCCTCAGGGATCAGTGCTGGGACCAGGCTTGTTCAGCATCTTTGTTGGTGCCATGGGCAGTGGCATTGAGGCTCCCTCAGCAGGTTTGCTGCTGGCACCAAGCTGTGAGGTGCTGCTGACAGGCTGGAGGGAAGGGATCCATCCAGAGGGACCTGCACAGGCTGCAGAGCTGGGCCCAGGACAACCTCAGGAGGTTCAACAAGACCAAGGGCAAGGTCCTGCATCTGGGGCAGGGCAATGCCAAGCACAAATCCAGGCTGGGAGGGACTGGCTGGAGAGCAGCCCTGAGGAGAGGGACTTGGGGGTGCTGGGGGATGAGAAGCTGAGCAGGAGCCAGCAGGGAGCACTTGCAGCCCAGAGAGCCAAGCAGAGCCTGGGCTGCAGCAAGAGAAGTGTGGCCAGCAGGGCCAGGGAGGGGATTCTCCCCCTCTGCTCCACTCTGCTCAGACCCCACCTGCAGCTCTGGGGCCAGGTCTGGAGCCTCTGTTGCAGGAAGGCTCTGGAGGGGCTGGAAGGTGTCCAGAGAAGGGCCCTGAGGATGAGCAGAGGGCTGGAGCTGCTCTGCTCTGAGGACAGCCTGAGAGAGTTGGGGTTGTGCAGGCTGGAGAGGAGAAGGCTCCAGGAGACCTTCTGGTGGCCTTGCAGCATCTGAAGGGGGCTCCAAGAAAGCTGGGGAGGGACTTTGGAGGGTGTGAGGGAGGGATAGGAGTGGAGGGGATGGAGCAAAAGTAGAAGTGGGGAGCTTGAGATTGGATGTGAGGAAGAAGTTGTTGGGCAGGAGGGTGGTGAGAGCCTGGAATGGGTTGCCCAGGGAGGTGGCTGAGGCCCCATCCCTGGAGGTGTTTGCAGCCAGGCTGGATGAGGCTCTGGCCAGCCTGATCTAGTGTGAGGTGTCCCTGCCCATGGCAGGGGTTGGAACTGGATGATCCTTGTGGTCCCTTCCAACCCTGACTGATTCTACGGAGAACCAGTGTCACCTCTCAGCTCTCATCACATTTTCCAAGCTCATTTATGCTTTGCAGTAGGGAGAAAAACTCATTGCAGGGCCTGAAGCAAGAACAAACATGCAGCAAAGTGAAAAATTCCCTCCTAATTGAAAAGGAAAGGGGACAGGGTGGCACTGACAGGGACTGAGGGGCTGCAGGAAAGCTAAATTCATGGGCAAGGAGATCAATTTTCTATTTCATGGAGATTATGAGACTCCATTGGGTGCTTTCTTCCCTCCTGTACCATTTACTAGCTTTTCATCCCACCCTACCTTCTGCAGCTGAACTCAGTGACTTTGTTGGGAAGCTGAATTCAATCCATTCTCTACCCTCTCTCTTTGTTATCAGAAGTGTCCATTGTACTGGGGGAAGTTAATCAGCTTTTCAAGACCTCCTTGCAAAGGGAAAGTGCCAAAGATGACTCAAAATGCCCTTTGTTCAAGTGAAGCCTTCCTAGATTTATGCTGCCTCAGAACATGCAAAATAGGATCTGCCAAGAACTTTTGTGGCATTGGATGGGACCTGGAATAAAGGATCCTTTGCTTCCCTGTTAGTAAATTGACTTCAAAGCTGATTTCCACATAGTTGTGTGGAAGCTGATGTGGAAGGCAGGGGCTCTGAAGCCTCAGCACGTTGTGGCATTCCTTCTAACCATCATCTTCTGGAGCCCCCTCTTCCAGGAAGGATCTGGAAGGGCTGGAAGGTGTCCAGAGAAGGGCCCTGAGGATGAGCAGAGGGCTGGAGCTGCTCTGCTGTGGGGACAGACTGAGAGAGTTGGGGTTGTGCAGTGTTCTTGCAAACAGTCCCTCTGCAGCCTTCTTGGAGCCCCTTCAGCTACTGCAAGGCTGCTCTGAGCTCTGCCTGCAGCCTTCTCTTCTCCAGGCTGCACACCCCCAGCTCCCTCAGCCTGTCCCCATGGCAGAGCTTCTCCAGCCCTCTGAGCATTTTTGTGTCCTCCTCTGGAGCCTCTCCATCAGGTCCAGGTCCCTCCTGTGCTGAGGGCTCCAGCTCTGGCCCCAGCCCTGCAGGTGAGGTCTCCCCAGAGCAGAGCAGAGGGGCAGGATCCTCTCTCTCCAGCTCTGGCCACACTGCTTTGGATGCAGCCCAGGCTGCCCTTGGCCTTCTGGGCTGCAGTCTCACACTGCCTGCTCCTGGCCAGCTTCTCCCCCCCAGCACCCCCAAGTCCTTCTCCTCAGGGCTGGAAAAGGACTTCTATACAAAATGGGAAAAGTGGGGTTAGGTTCTGCATTTCCTTCAGCAGTTTTGTAGCAAACCTTCCCCATGATGACCTCTCCTCTTGTGCAACCTCTGCAAGGCAGCCTGCAGGTGAAGTCCAGGACAAGAAGTGACACTTGTGCATGGGCATTCCAACGGGAGACACACAGCTTTGGAGCCACACATCCCAGGGATGAGGGGGATGGAGCCAGGAGCCCAACACCCTTGCACTTCTGGGTAAGGAGTTAGCAAGAATGGATCCTGCTCCCTCCCCTGCCCCTGTGGCATCTCCCCTCCTTGGCACAGCCTTTAACCAACCACACATCCTGCCCTCTCCCCTATCCCTATGGCATCTCCCTCCTTGGCACAGCCTTTAACCAACCACAATGAATTTTCCCCCTCCCTCCCTTGGACATAGAGCACCAGAGGGATTGTATCCTTGGAGTGTAATTCCCACAATGAAGTTTCCTCCTCTCTCCTGTGACATACAGCACCAGCAGGACTGTAGCCTTGGAGTACAACTCCCTTTTCAATCCTTCCAGCCTAAAATAAAGCTCCCAACAAACCAATTCTCCTTCTCCCAAGCCCATCTACCTCCCAAGCTCCCCACTTACGTTTTTGTGGTTCACACACTTCATCAGGACCAGCTCCCTGTAAGCTCTCTTGGCGTGGGTTTGGTTCTGGAATGGTCTGCTGAGCTTCTTGATGGCCACATTTCTGTCCAGGACAGCATCATAGGCAGCACTGCAGCAATCACACACACAGAGGGCAGGCAGCTGAGAGGGGATCCTGCATTTCTCAGGGCACATGCACAGAATCACAGGAGGTTAGGGGTGGGAAGGGACCTTTGGAGGTCATCCAGCACAACCCCCTGCCAGAGCAGGGGCACCCAGGGCAGGTCCCACAGGAACACATCCAGGTGGGATTTGAACATCTCCAGAGCAGGAGACTCCACAACCTCTCTGGCAGCCTGCTCCAGGGCTCTGCACCCTCCCAGGGACAAAGTTTTCCCTTCTGTTCCCCTGGCACCTCCACTGCTCCAGCTTGCCCCCAGTGCCCCTTGTGCTGTCCTTGGCCATCCCTGAGCAGAGCCTGGCTCCAGCCCTGCACATCTTTATACCCAGCAATGAGGGCAGCCCTCAGGCTGCTCTGCTCCCAGCTCCAAGCCCCAGCTCCCTCAGAGATGTTCCACTGCCTGCAGCAGCTCTGGAGCTCTCTGCTGGACTCTTTCAAGCAGTTCCCTGACGTCCTTCCTGAACTGAGGGGCCCAGAACTGGACACAAGATTGCAGATGTGACCTCACCAGGGCAGAGTAGAGGAGGAGTAGAACCTCGCAACCTACTCCCCACAGCCCTTCTAATCCAACTCAGGATCATAAAATCACAGAACTGTCAGGGCTGGAAGGGAGCTCAAGGCTCAGCCAGTCCCAACCCCCTGCCATGGGCAGGGACACCTCACACCACAGCAGGTTGCTCACAGCCACATCCAGCCTGGCTGCAAAAACCTCCAGGGATGAGGCTTCCACCACCTCCCTGGGCAGCCTCTGCCAGGCTCTCACCACCCTCCTGCCCAACAACTTCTTCCTCACATCCAATCTCAAGCTCCCCACTTCTACTTTTGCTCCATCCCCTCCACTCCTATCACTCCCTCACACCCTCCAAAGTCCCTCCCCAGCTTTCTTGGAGCCCCCTTCAGATGCTGCAAGGCCACCAGAAGGTCTCCTGGCAGCCTTCTCCTCTCCAGCCTGCACAACCCCAACTCTCTCAGGCTGTCCTCAGAGCAGAGCAGCTCCAGCCCTCTGCTCATCCTCAGGGCCCTTCTCTGGACACCTTCCAGCCCCTCCAGAGCCTTCCTGCAACAGAGGCTCCAGACCTGGCCCCAGAGCTGCAGGTGGGGTCTGAGCAGAGTGGAGCAGAGGGGGAGAATCCCCTCCCTGGCCCTGCTGGCCACACTTCTCTTGCTGCAGCCCAGGCTCTGCTTGGCTCTCTGGGCTGCAAGTGCTCACTGCTGGCTCCTGCTCAGCTTCTTATCCCCCAGCACCCCCAAGTCCCTCTCCTCAGGGCTGCTCTCCAGCCAGTCCCTCCCAGCCTGGATTTGTGCTTGGGATTGCCCTGCCCCAGCTGCAGGACCTTGCCCTTGGTCTTGTTGAACCTCCTGAGGTTGTCTTGGTCCCAGCTCTGCAGCCTGTGCATGTCCCTCTGGATGGATCCCTTCCCTCCAGCCTGTCAGCAGCACCTCACAGCTTGGTGCCAGCAGCAAACCTGCTGAGGGTGCACTCAATGCCACAAGGGACTTGCTGATCTCTGAGGTCTCTTCCAAGCTCAGGTTCATTCTATGATTCAGTGAAAAGGCTGAGCCTGCAAGTCAACTCCAAGACCTCCAGTAAGAGCCTGGACCATTTGCATCCCAAACTCTTCTACTTCTTTCTCTGCTAACTCTCCCACAGCACCTCTTGATCAGCTGAGGATTTGGGTTTCAATTTCTACATCTTTTAGTACCAGAGGCTATCATTCACCCCTGGGCTTGTGCTAAAATGATAACTTGACTGCAACATGAGCTCAGAGCAATCTTCCAGGTTTACAACCACAGCTGACAGCTGAACAGACCCCAAAACGCAGGAAATAAAAGTCTTTGCCTATCAATTCTCTTGATGGCCACCTCTGGCAGTTAGTGTCAAAAAAAATTTGCCTCCTTTGAACTGTAAATCATTTGGAACAAAGCTATGGAGCAAGGATGATGAATTTCAGCCAGCTGCAAAGGCAACTTCCTGGCTACAAAGAGCTGTGTGCAATTACAGCTTTGCTGACTTCAGCAGGGAAAAGGGAAAGAGAGAGAAAGGGAAATAGATGAAACTCAGTCTAGGCTGATTTACACCAACCCAGATCATCATTCACCACTAACCTTGTGTCCCAGGTCAGGCTTGTAATGATTCATAGATTGATAGAACGGGCTGGGTTGGAAGGGAACTTAAAGCTCATCCAGTTCCAACCCCCTGCCATGGGCAGGGACACCTCCCACCAGCACAGCTTGCTCAGGGCCTCATCCAGCCTGGCCCTCAACACCTCCAGGCAGGAGGCAGCCACAGCCTCCCTGGGCAACCTGTGCCAGTCTCTCCCCACCCTCACTTGAAACAATCTCTTCCTCCTCTCCACTCTCAATCTCCCCTCTCCCAGCTCAAAGCCATTGTCCCTCAGCCTGTCCCTCCCAGCCCTTGTCCAAAGTCCCTCCCCAGCTCTCCTGGAGCCCCTTCAGGTACTGCAAGGCTGCTCTGAGGTCTCCCTGCAGCCTTCTCTTCTCCAGGCTGAACAGCCCCAACTCTCCCAGCCTGTCCCCACAGGGGAGGTTCTGCAGCCCTCTGATCATCTTCATAGCCTCCATTGGATGCTTTCCACCAGCTCCAGGTCCTTCTTGTGCTGGGGACCCTAGAACTGGAGGCAGTGCTGCAGGTGGGGTCTGAGCACAGCAGAGCAGAGGGCAGAATGAGAGCAATGCTCTATCACCACACACCTGAAGGGTCAGGCATCCTTTTTTTTTATACCTATCTCAAAAGGCAAAGTAAACCATCCTGGTTTCATGTCCAAGGTTCTATCTCAGTAGACACCAAGTGTCTTTTGTGGCCTTCCACGATCTGAAGGGGGCTCCAAGAAAGCTGGGGAGGGACTTTTTAGGGTGTCAGGGAGTGATAGGACTGGGGAGGGGATGGAGCAAAAGTAGAAGTGGGGAGATTGAGATTGGATTTTAGGAAGAAGTTCTTGGCCAGGAGGGTGATGAGAGACTGGCACAGGTTCCCCAGGGAGGAGGAGAGGAAATGGCCTGAAATTGTGCCAGGGGAGGGTTAGGTTGGAGAGGAGGAAAAATTTCTTAGCTGCAAGAGTGGTCAGGGATTGGCAGAGGCTGCCCAGGGAGGTGGTGGAGTCCCCATCCCTGGAGGTGTTCCAGAACCCTGTGGCCATGGCACCTGGGGCCATGGTTTGGTGGCCATGGTGGGGTTGGGTTGAAGGTTGGACTGGCTGATCTCAGAGAGCTTTTCCAACACAAAAAGACCCCAAACCAAACCCTCATCCCTGGAGGTTTTTGCAGCCAGGCTGGATGTGGCTGTGAGCAACCTGCTGTGGTGTGAGGTGTCCCTGCCCATGGCAGGGGGTTGGGACTGGCTGAGCCTTGAGCTCCCTTCCAAACCTGACAGTTCTGTGATTCTAAATACTTCAACAAAGAGCAATCTCTGCTAGTCTTTGATCTCAGGTTCCTTTGGATGGGGCCCACACATCCTTTTCTAGATGCTTAGCCTCTCCCAAGCCACTACTCCATTAAAGTACTTTCATTAGCTCTTGGAGGACACAGTGGAAGCCCAAAAGAGGAAAGGAAGTTCCCAGCCACCACCTGCATCCCAGGGCAGGCTGTGCAATGGAGACTGTCAGCCAGCTCAGCATCCAGGCTTCTATATTTAGAGAGCTTTTTCACTGCCAAGGGACACCAAACATTCTTCTTACCTCTTGCTGCAACTATGAATTGTTACAAACAGCAGCAACTAGCACAGGCTGCCCAGGGAGGTGCTGGAATCCTTGGCCCTGGGGGTGTTTCAGAGAGGCAAGGTGGTGCTGAGGGCCATGGTTTAGCCCCAGCCTTGGCACAGTTAGAGGATGGTTGGACTGGAAGATCCAGATTGGACCTGTTTGAGGGTAGGAAGGCTGTGCAAGGGGATCTGTACAGGGTGGTTGGATGGGCTGGGCTCAACTGTATGAGGTTCAACAAGAGGAGGCTGAGGGGAGACCTCATTGCTCTCTACAGCTCCCTGAGATGATGCTGGAACCAGGTGGGGCTTGGGCTCTGCTCCCTAGTGACAACTGAAAAGACCAGAGGGAATGGCTTCAAGCTGTACCAGGGGAGGGTTAGGTTGGAGAGGAGGAAAAATTGGATGTTAGGAAGAAGTTCTTCCCCAGGATGGTGGTTAAAGACTGGCACAGGTTGCCCAGGGAGGAGGAGAGGAAATGGCCTGAAATTGTGCCAGGGAAGGGTTAGGTTGGAGAGGAGTGCTGTGTCCAGTTCTGGGCTCCTCAGTTCAGGAGATGTTGAGATGCTGGAAGGTGTCCAGAGAAGGGCAACAAAGCTGGGGAGGGGTCTGGGGCACAAGGGTGGGGAGGGGTCTGGGCACAGTGGGGGTCTGGGGCACAGCCCTGTGAGGAGAGGCTGAGGGAGCTGGGGGTGTTCAGCCTGGAGAAGAGGAGGCTCAGGGCAGACCTCATTGCTCTCTACAACTACCTGCAGGGAGGTTGTAGCCAGGTGGGGGTTGGGCTCTGCTCCCAGGCAAGCAGCACCAGAACAAGAGGACACAGTCTCAAGCTGTGCAGGGGGAGGTTTAGGCTTGGTCTTAGCAAGAAGATCTTCCCAGACAGAGAGATTGCCCTTGGGATGTGCTGCCCAGGGAGGGGGTGGGGTCAGCATCCCTGGAGGTGTTTAAGAAGAGCCTGGATGAGGCACTCAGTGCCATGGTCTGGTTGATCAGTTAGGGTTGGATGATTGGTTGGACTGGATAATCTTGGAGGTCTCTTCCAGCCTGGCTCATTCTGTGATAGCCTTTCCTCACCAGAGATGTTGCAGTACCCTCAAGCATCTTTACAGCCCTTGGCTGTCCCCTCTCCAGTAAGTCCCTGTCCTTCATCCAGGAAGCAAACCCAAGACTCAGGAAACACAGACAGCAAGCAGAGTCTGTGCACCTGGCAGAAGCTGAGCACTCAGCACATCCAACCCCTCAGCCAGGTGGCAGATCTGATATTTTTGGATCTCCAACCTGAAATAGAAAAGAGCTACTCTCTTGCATAGCTGCCTCACAGTGAGCAGTTAACAGCCCTGCTGGCCTGCCTGACAAACAGAACAGAAGCTGTCAGCTGGCAGAGGAAGAAACATCCTTTCACAACCCTTCCTGCTGCATTTCTCAAGTGATTTAAAAAGCAAAATTCATCCCAGCCCTAGAGAACATCTTGGCAGCAAAGTCAATGGTGTAATCATGGAAGGGGGGGGGGAGAAATGGTCAGGGTGAAAAGGTTATCCCTAAAAGGTTGCAGCTGCTCTCTCCTGTGGCTTTTACCACTATTCACAGGCTCACAGGGTGTTAGAGATTGGAAGGAACCTCTGGAGATCTTCCAGTCCAAGCCCCTGCCAGAGCAGGACCAGAGAATGCAGCACAGGGCACACAGGAACACATCCAGACAGGGCTGCAAAGGCTCCAGAGAAGGAGACTCCACAACCTCTCTGGGCAGCCTGCTCCAGGGCTCTGGCACCCTCCCAGTGCAGAAGTTCCTCCTCCTGCTGAGCTGGAACCTCCTGTGCTGCAGTTTCCATCCCTTGCCCCTTGGCCTAGCCCAGGGTGCAACTGAGCAGAGCCTGTCCCCTCCCTCTTGACCTCCAGCCCTCAGAGATTTATAAACATTTATAAATGTTATTAAATCCCCTCTCAGGGGATGCTCAGGGGGTTGGAGCAGCTCTGCTACAAGGACAGGCTGAGGGAGCTGAGGGTGTTCAGCCTGGAGAAGAGAAGGCTCCAGGCAGACCTTAGAGCAGCCTTCCAGCAGCTGAAGGGTCTCCAAGAAGGATGTGAGAAGTCTGTTTGCAAGGGCCTGCAGGGACAGGACAAGAGGAAATGGCTTTAAGTTGGAGAAAGGCAGATTTAGACTAGATGTCAGGAAGAAGTTCTTCACTATGAAGCTGCTGGAACACTGCAACAGGTTGCCCAGGGAGGTGGTTGAGTCCCCCTGGAGATATTCCAGGTGAGGCTGGAGAGGGCTGTGGGCAACCTGATCTAGTGGAGGATGTCCCTGCTGAGTGCAGGGGGTTGGCCTGGATGAGCTTTGGAGCTCCCTTCCAACCCAGACCATTCTGTGATTCTCTGATTCTAGGATTCTGGGATTCTCTGATTCCCTGAGTCTCTGATTCCCTGAGTCCCTGATTCTCCGATTCTGAGATTCTATGATTGTCTGATTGTCTGATTCCCTGATTCCCTGAGTCCGATTCCCTGACTCTCTGATTACCTGACTCTCTGATTCCCTGATTCCCTGAGTCCGATTCCCTGACTCTCTGATTACCTGACTCTCTGATTCCTTGAGTCTCTGATTCTGTGATTCTGATTCTCTGATTCTGCGATTCTCTGATTCCCTGAGTCCCTGATTCTCTGATTCTATGATTCCGATTCTCTGATTCCCTGATTCTGTGATTCTCTGATTCTCTGATTCCCTGATTCTCTGATTCTATGATTCCGATTCTCTGATTCCCTGATTCTCTGATTCTCTGATTCCCTGATTCTCTGATTCCCTGATTCTCTGATTCCCTGATTCTCTGATTTTCTGATTCCCTGATTTTATGATTCTATGCTTGTCTGATTCTCTGATTCCCTGATTCTCTGATTCTTGCTTCTTTCCCAGTTATAATGAAGATATTAGTAGCAGGTAGAAGGAGTGGTAAGTTGCAAAGCAGCCATGAAACAGAGCTGCTTCTTCTTAAAGACAATTAACTTCTCTCCCCTTTCAGACATGTGGCAGCTGCTCTCTGGCACCCTACAGCAGCTTCCTCCACATCCAACCTGAGTCATCAGCAGGAGCACTGCTAGACATTGCCTCCTCCTCCCACCCCTTCTCCAACCAGGCTGTCTCTGAGCATTACTACCCAAATTCTCTGAGCATTACTACCCAAATTCTCACAGCATCACCTTGAGGAAGCCACACCTGACCAGCTTCACTCAAGAGTCTGCAGCTCAGAGAAACTCAACCTTTGCTCTTCCCACTGGCATTGTCTCAGGACCTTCAAGTTCATGTGCTGGTGATCCAGATGCCAAATGAAACTGGGAAAAATCATAGAATGGTTTGGGTTGGAAGGGATCTCAAAGCTCATCCAGCTCCAATCCCTCTGCCATGGGCAGGGACACCTCCCACCAGCACAGCTTGCTCAGGGCCTCATCCAGCCTGGCCCTCAACACCTCCAGGGAGGGGACAGCCACAGCCTCCCTGGGCAACCTGTGCCAGTCTCTCCCCACCCTCACTTGAAACAATTTCTTCCTCATCTCCACTCTCACTCTCCCCTCTCCCAGCTCAAAGCCATTGTCCCTCAGCCTGGCACTCCCAGCCCTTGTCCAAAGTCCCTCCCCAGCTCTCCTGGAGCCCCTTCAGGTCCTGGAAGGCTGCTCTGAGGTCTCCCTGGAGCCTTCTCTTCTCCAGGCTGAACAGCCCCAACTCTCCTTGAGAGGAGCCTGCAGTGAGGCTTCTCCCTAGTCTCAGGTGATAGACCTGAAGTTGTGCCAAGGAAGGGTTAGGTCGGATTTTAGAAGAAACATCTTCCTTGAAAAGATTCTCAAAGCCTGGCCCAGGCTGTCCAGGGAGGTGGTTGAATGCCCAGCCCTGAAGGTGTTTCCAAGAGGCAGAGGTGTGGTGCTGAGGGCCATGGCTCAGCCCCAGCCATCTCTAAAAATGCAGAGGCAAAAGCCAACCAGGATGTCACAACCTCTGAACAGAAGAGTTTTGAATTCTCTATTATTTCCTAAAGGTGCTGCACTTGTGCCTTCTGTTTGCATTCTTCACATCCCTGCAAGGTCTCTTTAAAGAAGCAAACATCAGCAGCTACCTCAGTTCCAGAGGCTTCCACTCCAAGCACTCCAGGAGACTATGGGATGTGACAACTCTCTGTAATGTTCTCTGTGCCTTTTACTGCACAAAGACTGCAATTGCAGGGCTTGCTTGGGTTAGGATTTGCACTGTCCCTGGAAACAGTGCTCACACTTGTCAGTGAGGATCAGATCTTCCTCCTGCTCTCTTGCTAGTTCCCTTTGGCAGCATGGAGAAGCCAGCTCCAGTGCTATCACTCCCACCAGCAACAGAATCTATCAGTGAACCTCTAGGATCCTTCTGCCTCAGGACCACAGAATCACAGAATCGACCATGTTGGAAGAGACCTCCAAGCCCATCAAGTCCAACCTACCACCTAATCCTAACTAATCAACCAGACCATGGCACTGGGTGCCTCATCCAGGCTCTTCTTGAACACCTCCAGGGATGATGACTCCACCACCTCCCTGGGCAGCACATCCCAAGGGCAATCTCTCTGTCTGGGAAGAACTTCATCCTCACCTCCAGCCTAAACCCTGGCACAGCTTGAGACTGTGTCCTCTGCTTCTGTCACTGCTTGCCTGGGAGCAGAGCCCAACCCCCACCTGGCTACAACCTCCCTGCAGGTAGTTGTAGAGAGCAATGAGGTCTGCCCTGAGCCTCCTCTTCTCCAGGCTGAACACCCCCAGCTCCCTCAGCCTCTCCTCACAGTGCTGTGCCCCAGACCCCTCCCCAGCCTTGTTGCCCTTCTCTGGACACCTTCCAGCATCTCAGCATCTTTCTTAACCTGAGGAGCCCAGAACTGGACACAGCACTCCAGGTGTGGCCTGAGCAGTGCTGAGCACAGGGCAGGATGAGTTCCCTGCTCCTGCTGGCCACACTGTTCCTGATGCAGGCCAGGATGCCATTGGCCTTCTTGTCCCCCTGGGCACACTGCTGGCTCCTGTTCAGCTGCTGCCAACCTGCACCCCCAGGTCCCTCTCTGCCTGGCTGCTCTCAGCCACTCTGTCCCCAGCCTGGAGCACTGCCTGGGGTTGGTGTGGCCAAAGTGCAGAGCCTGGCACTTAGCTGTGCTAAACCTCATGCCCTTGGACTCTGCCCATCTGTCCAGCCTGGCAAGGTCCCTCTGCAGAGCCTCCTACCCTCTAACAGATCAACAACTGCTCCCAGCTTGGTGCCATCTGCAAACTCACTGATGATGGACTCAATCCCCTGGTCCAGATCATCAAAAAAGAAATAGAACAGGATGGGGCCCAACACCCATCCCTGGGGATGTCTGTTGCCTGCCTGGGTTTGTATATATTTTTATTTACCTTTTTTTCCCCTTCTAACTTTGTAACTTCCCTTCTACTCTAATGCCTTTTATATTTTGTTCAACTTAACTTTTCACTTCCAACTCAATTCCAGACTCTTCATTTCAGGATTTTTTTTACTCCAATATAATTTCCCTTTTACTCCAAAACCTTTTATATTTTATTAAACTTAACTTTTCACTTCCAACTCAATTCCAGACTCTTTCATGATTTTTTTTTACTCCAATCTAACTTCCCTTTTACTCCAATGCCTTTTATATTTTATTAAACTTAACTTTTAACTTCCAACTCAATTCCAGACTCTCATTTTTTTTACTCCAATGTAACTTCCCTTTTACTCCAATACCTTTTATATTTTGTTCAACTTAACTTTTCACTTCCAACTCAATTCCACTCTTTCTTTCATGATTTCTTTTACTCCAATGTAACTTCCCTTCTACTCCAATGCCTTTTATATTTTATTAAACTTAACTTTTCACGTCCAACTCGATTCCAGACTCTTTCTTTCATGATTTTTTTCTTTACCTCTCTTCCTACCTAATTTCCTCCTGGGGTGGGGGATGGGGGGAAACAAAGGGAGAGTGAAGGCAATTTAAATCTGTTCCATTTGGGCTTTTGGGAAAAGCTTAAACCACACCAAAGTGCCCCAAAATAAGGGCTAACCCTCTTCCCAAGCACCAGAGAAAAGGCTGAGACTTACCAAACAATTCCCTGAGCCCCAGAGCCAATAGGTTTCAAGTTCTGGTAGCGTTTGAGGACTGTGAAGGTCGAGTCACCTACTTCCACACTGTAGAACTGGTTGTCCACTTTGCTTTTGCTCATGTTGTAATGTTTGGCAAGGTATGACACATCCACTTGTTTCCCAAATCCCTGTGGTGCAGAAGAAGGGGAAGAGGGAAGGGGGTAGGGAGGGAGAGTTAGAAATACAGAAAGGAAAGCTGGTGGAAACAGCAGAAGAGTGATAAAACAGCCAAACAGCCTGGTTTCCCATCATGAATTTTTGTTATTTTGGGCTCAGCAGCAGCACAGCTCTACACAAATTCCCAGAGATGCTCTCAAAGGCTGTGTACCAAACCCTCCTTCACCCAGGAAGTCAACCACAAAAAGCCACTGATTAAAGCAAGCTGCTGAGCTCTCCAGCTGCTCTTTGTGGCACAGTTCCTCCTCTGCTCTCTGCGTGCTGGGGCTCCTGCTTTGGGCTACTGGTGTGTGGGGCTCATGCTGATTCTGCCCTCATTTCTGTTGCAATAGAATCAGAGAATGGTCTGGGTTGGAAGGGAGCTCCAAAGCTCATCCAGTCCAACCCTTCTGTACTCAGCAGTGACATCCTCCACTAGATCAGGTTGCCCAGAGCTCTGTCCAGCCTCACCTGGAAGATGTCCAGGGATGGAGCGTCAACCACCTCCCTGACCAACCTCTTGCAGTGTTCCAGCAGACTCATAGTAAAGAACCTGTTCCTCACATCAAATCTCAATCTGCTCTTCTCTAGTTTGAAGCCATTGCCCCTGGTCCTGTCCCTGCAGGGCTTTGCAAACAGTCTCTCTCCATCCTTTGTGCAGCCCCCTTCAGGTACTGGCAGGCTGCTCTGAGGTCTCCCTGGAGCCTTCTCTTCTGCAGGCTGAACACCCCCAGCTCCCTCAGTCTGTCCCCATGGCAGAGCTGCTCCAACCCCCTGATCAGTTTTGTGGCCCAACAGCTCTCTCTTATTTTAACATGAGAGGACTTCCCTCAGTGTAGAAGAGGGATGAGAGACACAGGACTTTGGCTTTTCATCAGGGGTCAGACAGACCAAATAAGTCTACTCAGGTGGGCACCAAAACTTGCTCTTTAAAGACCTTGAGGACATCTCCATCTGAGTTGTGAAATAAACAGGGCATTATCTCATTGTCCCTGCACAGCTTGGCTTAATGCTGACCACCTCCTTGAGACACTTGTAACTATTTTAATAAACAGAGCTGTTCATTCACATGGGAAAAAAAGAAATCTCATTTCAAAAGAGGAATCAGAAGCATTACACTGACTCATTGGTCTGGCACAGGGCAGGGCTTGCTTGTTCTGTTTCAAATGCAGAAAGGGAAAGATTGATGGACACTGACACACTTTGGCTTGGAAGGGACCTCAAAGCTCATCCAGTTCCAACCCCCTGCCATGGGCAGGGACACCTCCCACCAGCACAGCTTGCTCAGGGCCTCATCCAGCCTGGCCCTGAACACCTCCAGGCAGGAGGCAGCCACAGCCTCCCTGGGCAACCTGTGCCAGTCTCTCCCCACCCTCACTTGAAACAATTCCTTCCTCATCTCCACTCTCACTCTCCCCTCTCCCAGCTCAAAGCCATTGTCCCTCATCCTGGCACTCCCAGCCCTTGTCCAAAGTCCCTCCCCAGCTCTCCTGGAGCCCCTTCAGGTACTGGAAGGCTGCTCTGAGGTCTCCCTGGAGCCTTCTCTTCTCCAGGCTCAACAGCCCCAACTCTCTCAACCTGTCCCTACAGGGGAGGTTCTGCAGCCCTCTGATCATCTCTGTGGCCTCCTCTGGAGCCTCTCCAGCAGCTCCAGGTCCTTCTTGTGCGGGGGCCCCAGAGCTGGAGGCAGTGCTGCAGGTGGGGTCAGAGCAGAGCAGAGCAGAGCAGAGGGCAGAATCCCCTCCCTGTGCTGCTGCTCTCCCTGCTCTGGATGCAGCTCAGCACACAGCTGGCTCTGGGCTGCCAGGGACCATTGCTGGCTCCTGGGCAGTTTCTCACCACCTGACACCCCCAAGGCCTTCTCCTGCAGGCTGCTCTGCAGCCTCTCCTCACCTAGCCTGGATCTGTGCTTTCTCCCCCATAAAAGAACTGTATTTATTACATTCCCCTGGCTGAATTCTGCTTCTGAGCACCATTCCTTCTGTCACTCCTGAGCCTCCATGACCACAGCTGCTTGCAGCTCAGGATGCCACACACCTCAGGAGCTATAAATACAGACTCTGCTCCTGGCAGCTTGAGCTAAACTGCTCTCCTTTGCATTTCCAAGAGAATGAGAGCTGTCACCATGTCTCTTAGCAGGCACCAGCTGAGCTTCCCCTCAGTGTGAGCAGCCTTTCCCTCTCTGCACACAGAACTACCCACAGGAGCACATCAGCTTTTAAGGAGGTTACCCCTCAAAGCTCCTGGAACAAGCTGAGTTGCTCCGAATATGAAGATATTGGCAAGGAAAAGAATTAGAAGGAAGACTAAAAGGCTGAGTCCTAGCCTGCAGTTGGCACAGTGCCCACAGAGAAGCAGGAGGCAAAAGGGAAGATGTTTTGAGCTGGACAAAGAGATTTGTATAGAGCACAGTGACAGGACCAGGGGCAATGGCTTCAAACCAGAGCAGAGCAGATTGAGATTAGGTATCAGGAAGAAGTTCTTCACTATGAGGCTGCTGCAACACTGCAAGAGGTTGCCCAGGGAGGTGGTTGAGGCTCCATGGCTGGAGATCTTCCAGGTGAGGCTGGAGAGGGCTGTGGGCAACCTGATCTAGTGGAGGATGTCCCTGCTGAGTGCAGGGGGTTGGCCTGGAGGAGCTTTGGAGCTGCCTTCCAGCCTGAACCATTCTCTGATTCTGTGATTCTCTGATTCTGGATGAGCTTTGGAGCTCCCTTCCAGCCTGAACCATTCTATGATTCTTTAAGTGTTGGTTGGGATTTTCTGCTGGGTTTTGTTCAAGCACACAGCTTCTCTTTAACCTTCCCTATCTGAAAGACCACCAACCCCCCCTCCCCGCCCAGCAGCTCCAGAACTGCCTCTCACCTAGTTCTGATTACAGAGGGAGCAGCAGGGCTGCCCTTTATTTCTTTTCCTCTGGTCTCTACCAAAAAAAAAAAAAACCAACCAACCAACAACAACAACAAAAAACCCCACAGAGCAAGGCATAATTTACCTATTCTGCACCTGCCTTCCCCATGCTCACTGAGTTTTGACTACTTCTAATTGCTTGAGAGTGGTTCCAGTTGTGTAGCTACTGCTTCAATGTGTAAATACAACCCAAGGCAGGCTTTGCAAACCATGCAAGCAGCCACCCTGGCTTTGAGCAGAGTTTCCAAGGTTCCCTGCAAATGGAAGAGGTTCTGTGGATCACTGAGGGGCGTTCTAGTGTGAGGTGTTCCTGCTCATGGCAGGGGGGGTTGGAACTAGATGATCCTTGTGGTCCCTTCCAGCCCAGACTGAGTCTATGGTTCCATGATTCCTGAATAAATCTGAGGTAGAAGGGGTGGGGAAGGGATTGTGCCCCTGGACTCAGCACTGGGGAGGCTGCGCTTCAAATACTGAGTTCAGTTTTGGGGTGCCTCACCCCAGGAAAAACATTGAGGAGCTGGAGCAGGGCCAGGGAAGGGCAAGAAAGGTGGGGAAGGGTGTGGAGAAGAGGGCTGGGGAGGAGCAGCTGAGGGAGCTGGGGGTGTTTGGTGTGGAGAAGAGGAGGCTGAGCTCAGGGAGACCTCATTGCTCTCTGCAGCTCCCTGGGAGGAGGCTGCAGCCAAGTGGGAGCTGGGCTATTCTCTCCAGAATCAGATGGTAGAAGAAGAGGTAATGGCTTGAGGCTGGAGAGGAGGAAAAAATTCTTTGCTGCAAGAGTGGTCAGGGATTGGGAGAGGCTGCCCTGGGGGGTAGTGGAGTCCCCATCCCTGGAGGTGTTCAAGAAACCTGTGGCCATGGCACTTGGGGCCATGGTTTAGTGACCATGGTGGGGTTGGGTTGCTGGTTGGACTGGATGATCTGGGGAGATTTAAACTGGAGATGAGGAAGGAATTCTTGAGAGTGAGGGTGGGGAGACACTGGCACAAGTTGCCCAGGGAGGCTGTGGCTGTGCCCTCTCTGGAATTCAGTTTTGGGGTCCCTCACTACAGGAAAGACATTGAAGAGCTGGAGCAGGGCCTGAGAAGGGCAAGAAAGGTGGGGAAGGGTGTGGAGAAGAGGGCTGGGGAGGAGCAGCTGAGGGAGCTGGGGGTGTTTAATCTGAGGGGAGACATCATTGCTCTCTCCAGCTCCCTGAGAGGAGGTTGGAGCAAGGTGGGGGTTGGGCTCTTCTCCCTAATAACAAGGATGAGAGGAAATGACCTCAAGTTGCCACAGGAGAGGTTTAGGTTGGATATTAGAGGAAGCTTCTTGACTGAAAGGGTTCTCAAAGCCTGGCAGAGGCTGCCCAGGGAGATGGTTGAATGCCCATCCCTGGAGGTGTTTCCAAGAGGCAGAGCTGTGGTGCTGGGGGCCATGGCTCAGCCCCAGCCTTGGCAGAGTCAGAGAATGGGTGGACTCAGTGTTCTTCAAGGTCTTTTCCAACCAAAATGATTCTGTGATTCCACATGTGAGAGTCTGCACAGCTAAACAACTGATGCCTGAAGAATCCAACACTGCCAGGTAGCATCAAGCCCTGGTCATCAAGGCAAAGAAGGTAAGGGTGAGGAGACTGATCAAGAAACATTTAAGACAAAAGATTCCTTGGGAGTGAGGTTTCTTTACAGACTGGCACTTAATCAGTGATCCACATGGAAAAGGTAGGGAAAAATCCAGGGGAGAAAGATGTAAGAGCAGGTGAGAAAGCTATGGCAGATGTTTGAGAATCAGAGAATCAATAAGGTTGGAAAAGACCTCGAGGATCATCCAAGTCCAACCTGTCACCCAAGAACAAGTTTGCAGACACCTCACAGGAACACAGCTCCAGAGATAGCCAAGTGGCAAAGAGTGGAACTGAGTCCACAACAGAGGAAAGTGATGGCAGCAGCTGCCCCCAGCTCACAGCAGAAGGGAGAAGAGTTGGAACACTTTCATGTGCATTGAGCACCTTGGTCTGAGGCCCCAGATGTGAAAAAGCAGCATAACATTGGAAGGAGCAATGGAGATGAGGGAAGGGAAATGGGATCACTGCAAGTTAGCCGAACCACTAGGACATGAAAAGGAGACTCTGCTCATCACCAGCAGTGAAGGGAGGGTAGGAGCAGGGCGTTAAGAGCACAGGACACCCAAAAGGGGATTGCCAGCTGCTCTTTGTACCATGTAGTGCCAGGACACTTTATTTGAACTGCTTTGGACTTCCCAGGAAACAGGAATTACACTGAAATACTGAGAAGGTTCCTACTTGTACTTGCAAGCAGGGCAGCAAGACTGACTGCGCAAAATGTTATGCACATGGACTTGGGCAGGCTGCAGAGCTGAGCCCAAGGAGACCTCATGGAGCTCAACAAGGCCAAGTGCAAGGTCCTGCACCTGAGTCAGGCACAAATCCAGGCTGGGTGAGGAGTGGCTGCAGAGCAGCCTGCAGGAGAAGGCCTTGGGGGTGTCAGGTGGTGAGAAACTGCCCAGGAGCCAGCAATGGTCCCTGGCAGCCCAGAGCCAGCTGTGTGCTGAGCTGCATCCAGAGCAGGGAGAGCAGCAGCACAGGGAGGGGATTCTGCCCTCTGCTCTGCTCTGCTCAGACCCCACCTGCAGCACTGCCTCCAGCTCTGGGGCCCCCAGCACAAGAAGGACCTGGAGCTGCTGGAGAGGCTCCAGAGGAGACCACTAAGATGATCACAGGGCTGCAGAACTTCTCCTGTGGGGCCAGGCTGGGAGAGTTGGGGCTGTTCAGCCTGGAGAAGAGAAGGCTCCAGGGAGACCTCAGAGCAGCCTTGCAGTACCTGAAGGGGCTCCAGGAGAGCTGGGGAGGGACTTCTGCCAAGGGCTGGGAGTGCCAGGCTGAGGGACAATGGCTTTGAGCTGGGAGAGGGGAGAGTGAGAGTGGAGATGAGGAGGAAATTGTTTCAAGTGAGGGTGGGGAGAGACTGGCACAGGTTGCCCAGGGAGGCTGTGGCTGCCTCCTGCCTGGAGGTGTTGAAGGCCAGGCTGGATGAGGCCCTGAGCAAGCTGTGCTGGTGGGAGGTGTCCCTGCACATGGCAGGGGGGTGGCACTGGATGACCTTTAAGATCCCTTCCAATTCTAAACCATTCTGTGATTCTATTTCTGATTGCAAACTAAGCCAATATATTTCCTTAAAAAAGAAGATAATAATCTCAGCAGATTAACTGGCATTTTAATTAAGCAAAATGAAAACCATTAAGAACAAACCAGAAACTGAACTCCAAAGCACTTAGAAAAGGCATTTTTGTGGTGCTGCCTCCTGGTTTGTTCTATTTGCTGCCAGCTTATCACAATTTGCTCGTGGGAGAGGCTGCTGAATTTCTGCTCCTGCTCTTTGTCCTACTATGGGATGGGGCTACAGAAATGAAGTACAAATGCATACTGTACCTTGTTTTACCTGTAAGGAACACACACCTGACAAAAGGCAATCTTCACATCCAGGGTAGGTTCACCACAATAATAGAAGAAATGGCGGCTCATAAATACCTGCAAGCAAAGAATTGATTTGGGTTATCAACCCAAACTCAAGCACAGAAGGTCAGCTTGGGCTGACCCCCACCTCACTCCAACCTCCTTTCAGGGAGCTGCAGAGAGCAATGAGGTCTCCCCTCCTCCTCCTCTTCTCCGGGCTGAACGATTCCCTCAGCTGCTCCTCCCCAGCCCTGTTCTCCAAGACCCTTCCCCACCTTTCTTGCCCTTCCCTGGACCTGCTCCAGCCTCTCAATGTCTTTCCTGGAGTGAGGGCCCCAAAACTGACCCCAGCACTCAAGGTGTGGCCTCAGCAATGCTTAATACAGGAGGACAAACCCTGGATCATAGGAGAAAGCATAGAGTGGTTCAAGTTGGAGGGGACCTCAGAGATCATCTGCTCCAACTAACTTCTAGTGAGCACCACACTGCAGCACAGAGGTCTGAGGGACCCAGGGCAGAACAGACTTGAGCTCATGGTTTGTGTAGTGCACATTTTAGCAGGTAGAATAGAACCAGAGAATCAGAGAATTACAGAATCAGAGAATCTGAGAATCCAAGAACGGAACCATAGAATCACAGAATCCTAGAATCTGAGAATCACAGAATCAGAGAATAATGGAACCATAGAATCACAGAATCAGAGAATTATGGAATCATAGAATCACAGAATTAGAGAATCTGAGAATCACAGAATCAGAGAATTATGGAATCATAGAATCATAGAATCACAGAATCAGAGAATAATGGAACCAGAGAATCACAGAATCACAGAATCGGAGAATAATGGAATCATAGAATCACAGAATTAGAGAATCAGAGAATCACAGAATCAGAGAATAATGGGACCATAGAATCACAGAATCCTAGAATTATTGATTCACAGAATTGTGAAATTCTAAATCTTAGAATCAAGGAATTACAGAATCCTAGAATAATAGATCCATATAATCACAGAATCATAGAATCATTGAGTTACAGAATCATGGAATCCTATGTTCTGGAATCATAGAACCACAGAATCATTCACAGAATCCTAGAATCCTAGAATTACAGAATCCTAGAATCACAGAATCATGGAAGCCTAAATCCTAGAATCACAGAATCATGGAATCCTAGAGTCATAGAATCACAGAATCATGGAAGCCTAAATCCTAGAATCACAGAACCATGGAGTCCTAGAATCCTAGAATCACAGAACCATAGAATCCTAGAATCACAGAGTCATGGAATCCTAAATCCTATAATCATAGAACCACAGAACCATTCACAGAATCACAGAATCCTAGAATCCTAGAGTACTAGAGTCCTAGAATCCTAGAATCACAGAATCATGGAATCCTAAGTCCTAGAATCAAAGAACCACAGAATCATTCACGGAATCCTAGAATCACAGAGTCCTAGAATCACAGAATCATGGAATCCTAAATCCTAGAATCACAGAATCCTAGAATCACAGAAACATGGAATCCTAAATCCTAGAATCCTAGAATCACAGAATCATAGAATCCTAGACACCTAGAATCATAGAATCACAGAATCATGTAAGCCTAAATCCTAGTATCACAGAATCATGGAAGCCTAAATCCTAGAATCACAGAGTCACAGAATCCTAGAATCACAGAATCATGGAAGCCTAAATCCTAGAATCACAGAATCATGGAATCCTAGAATCACAGAATCACAGAATCATGGAATCCTAGAGTCATAGAATCACAGAATCATGGAATTCTAGAATCTTAGAATCACAGAATCATGTAATCCTAAATCCTAGAATAATAGAACCACAGAATCATTCACAGAATCCTAGAATCAGAGATTCACAAAACCATAGAATCTTAGAATCACAGGATCATGGAATCCTAAATCCTAGAATAATAGAACCACAGAATCATTCACAGAATCCTAGAATCAGAGAATCACAAAACCATAGAATCCTAGAATCACAGAATCATGGAATCCTAAATCCTATAATCCTAGAACCACAGAATCATTCACAGAATCCTAGAATCACAGAATCATGGAATCCTAAATCCTATAATCCTAGAACCACAGAATCATTCACAGAATCCTAGAATCACAGAATCCTAGAATCACAGAATCATGGAATCACAGAATCATGGAATCCTAAATCCTAGAATCACAGAATCACAGAATCATTCACAGAATCCTAGAATCAGAGAATCACAAAACCATAGAATCCTAGAATCACAGAATCATGGAATCCTAAATCCTAGAGTCACAGAATCCTAGAATCACAGAATCATGGAATCCTAAATCCTACAATCATAGAACCACAGAATCAATCACAGAATCACAGAATCCTAGAATCACAGAATCCTAGAATCACAGAGTCACAGAATGGTCTGGGTTGGAAGGGAGCTCCAAAGCTCATCCAGTCCAACCCCCCCTGCAGCCAGCAGAGACATCTTCAGCTAGATCAGGCTGCCCAGGGCCTCGTTGAGCCTCACCTGGAATAACTCCAGGGAAGGAGCTTCAACCACCTCCCTGGGCAACCTGCTGAGACCTCTTCCTTGGAGATGTTCAAGGCAAGACAGAATTCCTGTGCATTCCCTCCTTCAGTGTAAGTAAACACATGTGGCTGCAACTGCTGACTTCCTCAGGCAGAAAACATTCACACCACAGAACTACCTCCCCTGGTGCCAGCTGATTCCACATCACCACAGGCACTGAAGGAGGGCTGGTGGAAAGCAAATGAAGGAGTGGCCTGATGCTGAGATGGTTGTGTCATGACATCAAGCAGCTATAAAGCAAGAAGCTGCTGACAAAGAGCCTCCTTCATCAACACCCAGGTTGGAAAAGACCTCATTGATCATCAAGCCCAACCTATTACCTAACACCTCCTGACAACTAAACCATGGCTCCAAGGGCCACATCCAAGCTTGTTTTGAACACCTCCAGGGATGGTGACTCCAGCACATCCCAATGGCCAATTACTCTTCCAGCTCTTCAGCTTCAGAGCTGCTTGCAGGATTCTGGTGATTTTTTATTTTTTTTTAAATTTATTTTTTTACATCCCATCACTTCCCATCCCAGTGGAAGGTGATCTGCTTCTGCTGGGATGCAACCTTATTAATCACCCTGCTCACACCATTGATTTCCCCAGTTGCTGCCAGAGTAATTAAAAGGAGAGCAGAGACACAACAGAGAAGCACTTGCTCAGCAGAAGCAACTCTCTTTATCTATTATTAATCCACTTGCACATTTCCCTTCCTATTTAGCCTCTTTCTCAGCTCTCAAAGCTTCTTTGCCAAGCAGTGGGTCTCATGGAAGCTGCTCCTGGAAATGCTCTCTGGTTGCAGTGCTCTAAATGAGATGGGAGGGAAGAGGGGGAATAAATTAGCTTCTAGAGAAATTGGTAAGGCTGAAGGGCTGCTCTTTGAAGGGCAGTTTGCTAGGGTGATTTGGACATGTAAATCCAGCTGGTGGCCAGTCACAAGTGGTGTTCCTCAGGGCACAGTGTTGGGACCACTTCTCTTTATCATAGGAGCAGAGGCTCACAGGATGTTAGGAGTTGGAAGGGACCTCTGGAGATCTTCCAGTCCAAGCCCCTGCCAGAGCAGGACCAGAGAATGCAGCACAGGGCACACAGGAACACATCCAGACAGGGCTGCAAAGGCTCCAGAGAAGGAGACTCCACAACCTCTCTGGGCAGCCTGCTCCAGGGCTCTGGCACCCTCCCAGTGCAGAAGTTCCTCCTCTTGCTGAGCTGGAACCTCCTGTGCTGCAGTTTCCATCCCTTGCCCCTTGGCCTAGCCCAGGGCACAGTGAGCAGAGGCTGTCCCTGTCCCTTCCTTCCTGCCCCCCAGCCCTCAGCTCTTGAGAGACATTGAGCAGATCCCTCTCAGCCTTCTCCTCTCCACACTAACCACCCCCAGGGCTCTCAGCCTCTCCTCCCCAGGCAGTGCTCCAGGCCCTTCAGCATCCTTGCAGCCCTCCCTTGGCCTCTCTCCAGCAGATCCCTGTAGATCCCTCCTGAGCTGGGGAGCCCAGCACTGGATGCAATATTCCAGGGGAGGTCTGAGCAGGGCAGAGCAGAGGGGGAGGAGAACCTCCCTGGCTCTGCTGCCCACACTCTGCTGAATGCCCCCCGGGAGATGTTTGCAGGTGGTTTGGCTGTGGTGCTTGGGGCTATGGTTTAGGGGTGACCCTTGTAGAGCAGGGTCAATGGTTGGACTTGGGGATCCTGAGGGGCTGTTCCAACCTGAGTGCTTCTGTGATTCTCTGAAGTGAAAATCTTTCTCCTGCTGGCAAGCAGGACTGCAGTTATCAGCCTGTGTGTTCAGAGAGATGTTGTAGAGATGAAATTCAGTGTACCAGCACTCATCAACTGGGTGTTTCAGAAGCTCCAAGCAAGCTGGACAGCTCCACTTCTCAATTAGGAAGGTGAATTAAAGCAGCCACTGCAAGACCTTCCCACTTCCACCATCTCTCAGTGCCCTGTCCTGGCTGCATTCCCCTGAAGATAAAAATAGAATGGCTCACATGCTGCAGCAGCTCCACAGCAGGAGCCCTTCCACGAGTGGGGAGGGAAGAGCCTCTCTGAAGCACAACTTCTCAAAGACATGCAGAGTCAGCAGAGCACAGAGCAGCTGCCACTGCTGACAGGATGGAAACTGCATTTGCAAGAAGCCTGCTTTGAGCTGGAAGGGGAGAAAAGAAATAAAAAAGGAGAAGAGGAATGTGACCACCACAAGTCCCCAGGATTTACCAGCAGAGAAGGCTCCCAGGAGACCTTCTGGTGGCCTTCCAGGATCTGAAGGGGGCTCCAAGAAAGCTGGGGAGGAACTTTGGAGGGTGTTAGGGAATGATAGGACTGGGAGGAATGGAGCAAAAGTAGAAGTGGGGAGCTTGAGATTGGATGTGAGGAAGAAGTTGTTGGGCAGGAGGGTGGTGAGAGCCTGGCAGAGGTTGTCCAGGGAGGTGGTGGAAGCCTCATCCCTGGAGGTTTTTGCAGCCAGGCTGGATGTGGCTGTGAGCAACCTGCTGTGGTGTGAGGTGTCCCTGCCCATGGCAGGGGGTTGGGACTGGCTGAGATCCTTTCCAACCCTGACAATTTCCTGATTCCATGATAACCCTCACCTCACTGGCATGTTTAGAGAAAGATCCCAATGTACCAAATACTTGAGGGGCAGTATTCAGAGCAGTTGAAGTATGTTCTGTTTACAATGATCTACAGAAGTATTGTCAGTGATAAAAAAAAAAAAAAAGGAAAAATGAAAGCTTTTCAGTTCAGAACTCCCAGGCTAGGGTGATTGAAGAGAGCTCTCCCTCAGTAATTCCAGTTGGCTCCTCCATCAGCACAATACAACCTGACAGCTTTCACAATGCATCACCTTCCCCCTGCACAACTCCTGCCTTCTGAAGTGCTGCCAGGATGTTTGGCACAGTTGCCAGCCTGGGTTATGAGGAGCAGACCACTGCAGCACTGATGTGCTCAGAGCAGAGGGAGTGCTGCTGGAGCAAATGATTCCCCCCTCTGGCAAAAATCAAGGAGAAGAAGAGGTAAAGGAACAGTCCCCAGCATGGAGTCACCTGCCTGTGATAGTGCTGCAGGGAAGCTTGGGGATGATGTCCTGAGCATCAGCTGTTAATCATAGCATCATAGAATGGTTTGGCTTGGAAGGGAGCTCCAAAGCTCATCCAGCCCAACCCCCCTGCAGTCAGCAGGGACATCCTCTACTAGATCAGGTTGTTTGGAGCCTTCTCGAGCCTGACTTTGAATATCTCCAGGGATGGGACCTCTACTGGCTCCCTGGCAACCTGCTGCAGTGTTCCACCACCTTGTTCCTCACATCCAAGCTCAATCTGCTCTGCTCTCATTTCAAACCATTGCCCCTGGGGCTGTCCCTGCAGGCCTTTGGCAACAGTCCCTCTGCAGCCTTCTTGGAGCCCCTTCAGCTACTGGCAGGCTGCTCTGAGGTCTCCTCAGAACCTTCTCTTCACCAGGATGAACAACCCCAGCTCCCTCAGTCTGTCCTTGTAGCAGAGATGAGGCCAAGGCAATTTTGTGAAATTCAACAAGGTCCTGCACCTGGGTCAATGCAATCCCAAGCACAAATCCAGGCTGGGTGAGGAGTGGCTGGAGAGCAGCCTTGAGGAGAAGGCCTTGGGGGTGTCAGGTGGTGACAAAGTGCCCAGGAGCCAGCAATGGTCCCTGGCAGCCCAGAGCCAGCTGTGTGCTGAGCTGCATCCAGAGCAGGGAGAGCAGCAGCACAGGGAGGGGATTCTGCCCCTCTGCTCTGCTCTGCTCAGACCCCACCTGCAGCACTGCCTCCAGCTCTGGGGCCCCAGCACAAGAAGGACCTGGAGCTGCTGGAGAGGCTCCAGAGGAGGCCACCAAGATGATCAGAGGCTGGAGAACCTCCCCTGTGGGGACAGGTTGGGAGAGTTGGGACTGTTCAGTCTGGAGAAGAGAAGGCTGCAGGGAGACCTCAGAGCAACCTTCCAATACCTGAAGGGGCTCCAGGAGAGCTGGGGAGGGACTTTGGACAGTCAGTTTTGGCTCTGCAGCCAGTAGGTTCTATCCACTGCCCCTTGTCCTATCCCAGGGTGCAACTGCGCACAGCCTGTCCCTGTCCCCTCCCTCTTGATCCCCAGCCCTCAGCTATTGATCAGATTCCTCTCAGTCTTCTCTCCACACTAAACAGCTCCAGGGCTCTCAGCCTCTCCTCTTTCAGCATCCTTGTAGCTCTCCCTTGGCCTCTCTCCAGCAGATCCCTGTAGATCCCTCCTGACCTGGGGAGCCCAGCACTGGATGCAATATTCCAGGGGAGGTCTGAGCAGGGCAGAGCAGAGGGGGAGGAGAACCTCCCTGGCTCTGCTGCCCACACTCTGCTGAATGCCCCCCAGGACCCCCTTGGCCTTCTTGCCCCCTAGGGCACATTGCTGTGCCCTGCAGAACTTGCTGCCCACCAGCACTGCCAGCTCCTTCTCCTTGGGGCTGCTCTCCAGCAGATCCCCTCCCACCCTGTCCTGCTGCAGTTCATTCTTCCTGCCCAGCTGCAGGACTCTGCTCTCCTCCTTGCTGACCCTCAGGAGGTTCCTCTCTGCCCAGCTCTCAGTCTGTCCAAGTCTCTGGATGGCCTCACAGCCTTCAGGTGTCTCAGTTTGGTATCATCAGCAGCCTTGCTGAGCAGACTCTCTGTCCTCTCCTCAAGGTCATTATTTCCTAGCTATGATTATTCTGTTGCTCCTCAGTCAGGTACATGTTAGCTGAGCTAAAATCAGGGAGGCTTCTGGACCAAAACAGGGAGAAGGGAACTGCTGCAGTGGTTAATTTAGCAACTGTTGCCATGGAAATCTCTCCTTTTTTTTGCCTTTTTCCTTCTTGTGACTGATTGCTGGTGATTGTCTCCTGTTTGAACTGTGATTTATGCACGTTCTGCACGAGAGCAATGCAGGGTATTTATAGCTGACTAAATCAAGCCATGCTTATTCTGACATTAAAATGCAATCTTGGGCCAATACTTTCAAGAAAGAGATCATTTCTCAACACAGTCTATTAATAAAGCACACTGACATCCTGCAGTGTGGAAGCCAGCTGCCAGAGTAAAAGCAGAAGCCTCTTCCCAGGTTTAAAATGCACAGGAAAAGGAAATTGTCATTCAATTCCCTTTTCCTTCCTCCTATCATAGAATTGGTTTGGTTGGAAAAGACCTCTGAGATCTCTGCTCTAAGTGGGAGGTGTCCCTGCCCACAGCAGAGGGTTGGAACTGGATGATCTCTGAGGTCCCTTCCCACCCTGACAATTCTGTGGTCATCGAGGCCAACTGTATCTGGAAGGTGACTGCAGTTACACTCAGACTAAAATGGAAATTGGGTCTTTTCTTCCCACAGAGAATCATAGATTCATTCAGTTCCACAGACCTCCAAGATCCTCCAGTCCAACCAGCAACCCAACCCCACCATGGCCACCAAACCATGGCCCCAAGTGCCATGGCCACAGCTTGCTGGAACTCCTCCAGCCATGGGGACTCCACCACCTCCCTGGGCAGCCTCTGCCAGTCCCTGACCACTCTGGCAGCTAAGAAATTTTTCACTCAGCTCCAACCTAACCCTCCCCTGGCACAATTTCAGGCCATTTCTTCTCATTCTATCACCTGATAGGAGGGAAAAGATCCCAGCCCCCAGTAGCTTCCTCTCAGGGGGCTGTAGAGAGCAATGAGGTCTCCCCTCAGCCTCCAGAGGTATACAATACAGAAATAGTTAAGTTCCCTGCTGGTGTTCCTCTAGCTCACAACAGTTTTCTTTGCTGTTATTTCTAAGGCTATGAAGAGGAAGCCTGATGCTGTAAGGCACACTAGTGCAGAGAGATTTCCTTTCTTCAGGAAAGAAAGGTCACAGGATCAAGGGCTCACAGGATGTTAGGGGTTGGAAGGGACCTCTGGAGATCTTCCAGTCCAAGCCCCTGCCAGAGCAGGACCAGAGAATACAGCACAGGGCACACAGGAACACATCCAGACAGGGCTGCAAAGAAGAGACAGAAGCTGAACAGGAGCCAGCAGTGTGCCCAGGGGGACAAGAAGGCCAATGGCATCCTGGCCTGCATCAGGAACAGTGTGGCCAGCAGGAGCAGGGAACTCAACCTGCCCTGTGCTCAGCACTGCTCAGGCCACACCTGGAGTGCTGTGTCCAGTTCTGGGCTCCTCAGTTCAAGAGAGAGGTTGAGATGCTGGAAGGTGTCCAGAGAAGGGCAACAAGGCTGGGGAGGGGTCTGGGGCACAAGGCTGGGGAGGGGTCTGGGGCACAGCCCTGTGAGGAGAGGCTGAGGGAGCTGGGGGTGTTCAGCCTGGAGAAGAGGAGGCTCAGGGCAGACCTCATTGCTCTCTACAACTACCTGCAGGGAGGTTGTAGCCAGGTGGGGGTTGGGCTCTGCTCCCAGGCAAGCAGCACCAGAACAAGAGGACACAGTCTCAAGCTGTGCAGGGGAGGTTTAGGCTGGATGTGAGGAAGAAATTCTTCCCAGATAGAGAGATTGGCCCTTGGGATGTGCTGCCCAGGGAGGTGGTGGAGTCACCATCCCTGGAGGTGTTCAAAACCATCCTGGATGAGGCACTCAGTGCCATGGCTTAGTTGATTAGGTGGTGTTGGGTGCTAGGTTGGACTGGATGATCTCTGAGGCCTTTTCCAGCCTCAGGTTCATTCTGTGATTCTGTGACATCTGCAAGGAGCTGTACACACACAGAGCTGGTAAAAGGAAGGACTCAGAGCTGAAGCAAACAACCCCAATCTACACCCCGACCAGAAAGCAGCAAGAAGAGGATCCACCTCAGTGTCAGACATCAAAGCTACTCCAAGACAGCATCCCTCAGCCCTCATTCCAGACATTCAGCACAGCCCAATTCCTGAAAACATACTTAGTAATCCCTAGAGATGCTGACAAATGACCTCAGATAATCAGCTGCCTGCACCACATCCCTTTGAAGGGGAAGAAAGTGGGGAAGGGGGGAAGAAAAAAAAAAAGTGTTTTCCATCTACTTATTTTTGGCAATCAAATCAGCTGACAAAGTGTTTCTGCTAATGAGCACAGAAAAACCTGAAGGGTGCTGTCAGCATTTGCATTAGAGCTGCTGGCATGAGGAGAGCAGGAGGAAACTCAAGCTGGAGATGGCAAAGGCCCAAGCAGAAGAGGTTGAGGTCTGTGCAGGTAACATTCAGTTTGCCATGAAAGAAGGCAAAGGTCAGGGACACCTGGATCCAACCAGGAAGCTCAAAGACACTTTTTAAGCCTGAAATTTTAGGGAGTGTTCCAGAAGAGCCAGTTCCAGAACATGCCAGAGGATTCACAGATTGCATTGGGTTGGAAGGGACCTTCAAAGGACTTCTTGTCCAAGCCCCCTGCAGCCAGCAGGGACACCTCCAATGACAGCAGGCTGCCCACAGCCACAGCCAGTTTGACCTTGAATGTGACCAGGGATGGGCCTTCCACCACAGACTGTTCCAGTCTCTCCCCAGCCTCCCTGTGCACAACTTCCTCCTGATGTCCAACCTACCCCTGCCCTGCTCCACTTCCAAACCCTTGCCCCTGCTCCTATCCCCACAGCCCCTCCTGAACAGTCCCTCCCCAGCCTGCCTGCAGCTGCCCTGCAGATATTGAACTGCAGCTCTGAGCTCTGCCTGGAGCCTTCTCTTCCCCAGGCTCAACAGCCACAACTCTCCCAGCCTGGCCCCACAGCACAGCTTCTCCAGCCCTCTGAGCATATTTGTGTCCTCCTCTGGACCCTCTCCATCAGGTCTAGGTCTCTCTTATATTGGGGGCCCCAGAGGTGGACACAGCACTGCAGGTGAGGCCTCCCTGGGGCAGAGCAGAGGGGCAGGATCCTCTCTCTCCAGCTCTGGCCACACTGCTTTTCATGACACCTATTTTGACCCCTGCAGCATCTGCTAAATGACAATAGCTTAGCAGGAGGACCAGAGAGAGAAATACTCCTGAGAGGAGAGCCAAGTCACCTTCTGTGGTCAAGAGGACCTACACATAGAATTGGCAGGACTGGAAAGGATCTCAAGGCTCAGCCAGTTCCAACCCCCTGCCATGGGCAGGGACACCTCACACCACAGCAGGTTGCTCACAGCCACATCCAGCCTGGCTGCAAAAACCTCCAGGGATGAGGCTTCCACCACCTCCCTGGGCAACCTCTGCCAGGCTCTCACCACCCTCCTGCCCAACAGCTTCTTCCTCACATCCAATCTCAAGCTCCCCACTTCTACATTCCCCCCAGTCCTACCACATCCTAAGTCAATCTCAATCTCCCCTCTCCCAGCTCAAAGCCATTGTCCCTCATCCTGTCCCTCCCAGCCCTTGTCCAAAGTCCCTCCCCAGCTCTCCTGGAGCCCCTTCAGGTACTGGAAGGATGCTCTGAGGTCTCCCTGGAGCCGCCCTCCTGGGGAACAACTTCTTCCTCACATCCAATCTCAATCTCCCCACTTCTAAGTTTTGCTCCATTCCCCCCCAGTCCTATCAGTCCCTGACACCCTGAAAAGTCCCTCCCCAGCTTTCTTGTAGCCCCCTTCAGCTCCTGGAAGGCCACAAGACCACTTCTTCCTGACATCCCATCTGACTTTACCTACTTCTAGTTTTGCTCCAACCCACTTCTAGTTCTGCTGCAGCTGCATTGGGCTTTGGGCTAGGTCTGGTCTGTGTGTGGTGCCACAGCCTCAGGCTAAGCAAAGCTGCAGATTTCTGCCCTCCTGCAATGACCTTTTCCTCACCAAATGAGCTTCTAGCAATGCCAATTAACATTGCACAAACCTTGGCATTAGTTCTCTGTAGATCTCCACAGATGGGATTATAGCCATGTTCCCATCTCAGTAGACACCAAGTGCCTGTTATGGCCTTCCAGGATCTGAAGGGGGCTACAAGAAAGCTGGGGAGGGACTTTTCAGGGTGTCAGGGAGTGACAAGACTCTACTCTGCTCTCCTGAGAGTCCACCTGCAGCACTGAATCCAGTTCTGGGCCCCCCAGCACAAAGACAGGGAACTGATGGAGTGGGTCCAGAGCACAAAGAGCTCTCATTCTGCCCTCTGCTCTGCTCTGCTCAGACCCCACCTCCAGCACTGCCTCCAGCTCTGGGGCCCCCAGCACAAGAAGGACCTGGAGCTGGTGGAAAGGATCCAATGAAGGCTATGAAGATGATCAGAGGGCTGCAGAACCTCCCCTATGGGGGACAGGCTGGGACAGTTGGGGCTGTTCAGGCTGGATAAAGAGAAGGCTCCAGGCAGACCTCAGAGCAGCCTCGCAGTACCTGAAGGGGCTCCAGGAGAGCTGGGGAGGGACTTTGGAGAAGGGCTGGGAGGGAGAGGATGAGGGAGAATGGCTTTGAGCTGGGAGAGGGGAGACTGGGACTGACTTAGGATGTCAGGGAGTGATTAGACTGGGGGGGATAGAGCAAAAGTAGAAGTGGGGAGATTGAGATTGGCTGTGAGGAAGAAGTTGTTGGGCAGGAGGGTGGTGAGAGCCTGGCAGAGGTTGCCCAGGGAGGTGGTGGAAGCCTCATCCCTGGAGGTTTTTGCAGCCAGGCTGGATGTGGCTGTGAGCAACCTGCTGTGGTGTGAGGTGTCCCTGCCCATGGCAGGGGGTTGGGACTGGCTGAGCCTTGAGCTCCCTTCCAGCCCTGACAGTTCTGTGATTCTACCAAGAGAAATAACTACCAGTGCTTGCAAACCACCACCACCACCACCTTTGGAGCTGCTCTTTGCCCGGATGCAGCAAACAAATGC
The DNA here is from genome assembly GCF_027791375.1 of Indicator indicator. Classification (NCBI taxonomy): domain Eukaryota; kingdom Metazoa; phylum Chordata; class Aves; order Piciformes; family Indicatoridae; genus Indicator; species Indicator indicator. The sequence goes on along the minus strand of NC_072034.1, from coordinate 16,130,331 downwards.
CCAAGTGGCAATGGGCTCTGGTGCCCTGCCTGCCAGTCTGTCACACATGACAGCTTCACTCAGGCACTGCACCAACAAACAGGCTCAGAGGGCAGGAAAGAGGCAGCCCTGACCAGCTAAGTGTTAATAATAGCTGCCACACATGGGTGAGGATGAATCAGGGAGGTGTCAGGATGGCTCTAGTCAGGGCTGCTTGAGATGCTGTGCAGTGGGAGGGAGTCTGAAGACACTCAGCACTACAGGGCAGTGCTCTCTTCAAAACTCATCATGAATAATCATGAGAGGGCTTCTGCGTGGAGGCAGGGAGTGTTTCACATGGCCCAGCTGCTGGCTGTAGATCTCCACAGATGGGATTATAGCTGTCTGGTACCTAATAATGAGAGCTCTGTTTCACATTTAGGCCTTTCATTTCACTCGTGGTTCCTAATACTGGGACGCAGTAAGAGTTGGAAAGCTCAGCAGCTTTAGCCCAAAAACATGCAGGTGTAGCTGGGGGTCCCTCTCATCCAAGTCCCTCCCCAGCTCTCCTGGAGGCCCTTCAGGTACTGATTCTGTAACCACACCTGAATGATTCTGTGACCTCCCTGAATGGTTCTGTGACCTCACCTGAATGATTCTGTGACCTCACCTGAATGGTACTGTGGTCTCACCTGAATGGTTCTGTGGTCTCACCTGAATGATTCTGTGACCTCACCTGAATGGTTCTGGGACCTCACCTGAATGGTTCTGTGGTCTCACCTGAATGATTCTGTGACCTCACCTGAATGGTTCTGGGACCTCACCTGAATGGTTCTGTGGTCTCACCTGAATGATTCTGTGACCTCACCTGAATGGTTCTGTGCTCTCACCTGAATGGTTCTGTGGTCTCACCTGAATGGTTCTGTGGTCTCACCTGAATGGTTCTGTGATTCTCTGAGCTGCACTGATCTAGATGAAGGAGCTTGAGACAGGAACCACCAAGCTACAGAGAGGAGAAATTACTCCGCAATCTGCTGTCTGTACATAACCTTTAGCAATGACTTTGCTCATCTGCTGCAAATCAGAACTCTTTACCAGGATGCTATTTTATCCTCACAGCCCTGCAGTTAGAGTCAGCTCACACAAGAAGCCTTTTTTTTTCCTCTAGTGGAGGACTAATCCCCTCACTTGACACCACATTAAACAAACCGAACCCAAACCACAAACCAAACAAAAACCCCAAGGTGTGCAGGGCAGCCAGAGCTTGTTCTTGACACTGAGCACTTCAAAAAGAGGTCATGAACCAGCAGCTGGGCAGGAAATGTTAGATTAGGAAACAGAGTTGTTAACAGAAAGAGAATATTTCTGCCTCACAAAGTTGGACTTCAGGAACATGAGCCAGAAAAAGTCAGGCAGCTGCGTGCTGAGCTGCACCCAGAGCAGGGAAAATTGTTTGTCTTCCAGAGTTACAGGATTCCAAGACATCTAAAACCAATTTCTCGTCTCCCAAAGCCATCTTAAAGATAATTACCAGGATCAAAATGATTTATTAGGTAAGAAATATGCATTGAAATGAACCACAAGCCTTAACAGACAGCTAACAGCCACAGAGGGAAAGAGAGAGACAGAGAAAGAGAGACAGAAAGAGAAAGGGAAAGAGAGAAAGAGAGAAAAAAGCAGACCAGGCAATAGGAGAACAAAAAGAACCAACACTAAGCAAACCAACCCCCAAAGAAAGGAGCAAACAAAACACCACCCCCCCCAAAAAAAACAAATCCAAAAAAACAAAACCTGGCAAAGCAACCAACCCCAAAACCAAACCAAACACACCAAAGAAAAAAGTCAAAAGCCAAACAGCAACAACAAAGTCAAAAGCCAAACAACAACAAAAAAGTCAAAAGCCAAACAGCAACAAAAAGTCAAAAGCCAAACAGCAACAAAAAAGTCAAAAGCCAAACAGCAACAAAAAAGTCAAAAGCCAAACAGCAACAAAAAAGTCAAAAGCCAAACAACAACAACAAAGTCAAAAGCCAAACAGCAACAAAAAAGTCAAAAGCCAAACAACAACAAAGTCAAAAGCCAAACAGCAACAAAAAGTCAAAAGCCAACCCAAACAAATCCCCCAAACCAAACCAACAAACAGAAACCAAATAAAACCCAACCCAAAGCTCTGCAATAAAAAACACTCAGCATCCAGATTGGCTTTAAGGACTCTTGCACTTGCAGAGGAGTGTGAGAGGCCAGAGGAGCACGTTGTTGACTCACCACAGTGTGTGCTTGTGTCTCATCTATAGGAAATGGTTCCAAGGCATCAACTTCATGCAAGGGTTGCCATGGCTGAGAGCTGAGTCTGGCCCCTGCTGCTGGTCCAGGTTTCTAGCACTAGCCCTAGACACACACACACAAAAATAGAGAAAGAAATATCTGGAGGTTATTTTCCAGCTATGACAGACAGAAAAAAAGGTCAGGAAGCCAAATGAACCTGGAATGTCAGGTTTTGTACATCACACAGCAAAGATTTGCTCCTGAGAATCACAGAATTGTCAGGGCTGGAAGGGAGGTCAAGGCTCAGCCAGTTCCAACCCCCTGCCATGGGCAGGGACACCTCACACCACAGCAGGTTGCTCACAGCCACATCCAGCCTGGCTGCAAAAACCTCCAGGGATGAGGCTTCCACCACCTCCCTGGGCAACCTCTGCCAGGCTCTCACCACCCTCCTGCCCAACAACTTCTTCCTCACATCCAATCTCAAGCTCCCCACTTCTACTTTTGCTCCATCCCCCCACTCCTATCCCTCCCTCACCCCCTCCAAAGTCCCTCCCCAGCTTTCTTGGAGCCCCCTTCAGATGCTGCAAGGCCACCAGAAGGTCTCCTGGGAGCCTTCTCCTCTGCAGCCTGCACAACCCCAACTCTCTCAGGCTGTCCTCAGAGCAGAGCAGCTCCAGCCCTCTGCTCATCCTCAGGGCCCTTCTCTGGACACCTTCCAGCCCCTCCAGATCCTTCCTGCAACAGAGGCTCCAGAACTGGATGCAGTACTCCAGGTGGGGTCTCACTGTAACACCATAATGCATTCAGTTACAAGCAGTATTGGTTGCATTAAGTTTCCTTCTTCCATGCAGAAAACCAGGAAGGTTAGAGAAAGAAAATAATGCAGAAGGAAGTGTTGCTTGAATGGGGGAAAAGTGGTGTGGTCATTTCCCAAAACAAAAAGTCAGGCAGACTCTAAGGCTCAGGATCAGATGCCCAAGGTTGCCCAGGAAGGTTGTGGCTGCCCCCTCCCTGGAGGTGTTGAGGGCCAGGCTGGATGAGGCCCTGAGCAAGCTGTGCTGGTAGGAGATGTCCCTGCCCATGTCAGAGGGTTGGAGCTGGATGAGCTTTAAGGTCCCTTCCAACCCAACCCATTCTGTGATCCTATGGAACTGCAGCAGATGGCACTGGAGAGAGTCCAAGGGAGAGTCACATGAATAATGTGGGGACTTGAGCATCTCCCCTATGAAAAGAGGCTGAGAGCCCTGGGGGAGGTTAGTGTGGAGAGGAGAAGGCTGAGAGGGATCTGCTCAATGTCTCTCAAGAGCTGAGGGCTGGGGGGCAGGAAGGAAGGGACAGGGACAGCCTCTGCTCACTGTGCCCTGGAACAGGACAAGGGGAATGGATAGAAACTGCAGCACAGGAGGTTCCAGCTCAGCAGGAGGAGGAACTTCTGCACTGGGAGGGTGCCAGAGCCCTGGAGCAGGCTGCACAGAGAGGTTGTGGAGTCTCCTTCTCTGGAGCCTTTGCAGCCCTGTCTGGATGTGTTCCTGTGTGCCCTGTGCTGCATTCTCTGGTCCTGCTCTGGCAGGGGCTTGGACTGGAAGATCTCCAGAGGTCCCTTCCACCCCTAACATCCTGTGAGCCTGGGAATGTTTGGGTGATGTTTCCTTACCACTGTTTCACAAGAGGTTTTCAAACAGCTCAGAAGAGAACTCAAATGTTCTACTAAGAACAGAAGACCACAAAGCTGTTTCAGAAGAGAACCACTCAGCTAGAGAGGGCCCTGCTAGACCTCACCCAACTGGGACAAGAGTTGCACATCCTCAGACTCCCTGAAATCCCACTTCAAAGAGCAGGTTCTAATTCCTTGGCTTAGCTGATCTCTTAGTGTAGCATCTTGATGAAGCAGCTCTTGACTTGACTGGAAAGTTCCTCTGGACCTCCAGATTTTACTGGTTTATTATGAGAAGAGAAGGCTGCCAGGAGACCTTCGGTGGCCTTGCAGCATCTGAAGGGGGCTCCAAGAAAGCTGGGGAGGGATTTTGGAGGGGGTGAGGGAGGGATAGGAGTGGGGGGGATGGAGCAAAAGTAGAAGTGGGGAGCTTGAGATTGGATGTGAGGAAGAAGTTGTTGGGCAGGAGGGTGGTGAGAGCCTGGCAGAGGTTGCCCAGGGAGGTGGTGGAAGCCTCATCCCTGGAGGTTTTTGCAGCCAGGCTGGATGTGGCTGTGAGCAACCTGCTGTGGTGTGAGGTGTCCCTGCCCATTGCTGAGCCCTGAGGTACCTTCCAACTCTAACAGTTCTCTGATTCCATGGCCAGAGCAAAGCACAGTGCTGTGTGACCTGCAACTGTAACACAGTCACAGGGAAAAGTTTCTACCTCAAAGTCTCATTGGAATCCTGCTTCTTCCAGCTCAAAGCCATTGTCCCTCAGCCTGCCACTCCCAGCCCTTGTCCAAAGTCCCTCCCCAGCTCTCCTGAAGCTCCTTCAGGTACTGCAAGGCTCCTCTGAGGTCTGCCTGGAGCCTTCTCTTCTCCAGGTTGAACAGCCCCAACTCTCCCAGCCTGTCTTCACAGCAGAGGTTCTGCAGCCCTCTGATCATCTTTGTGGTCTCCTCTGGAGCCTCTCCAGCAGCTCCAGGTCCTTCTTGTGTTGGGGGCTCCAGAGCTGCCCCAGCACTGCAGGTGAGGTCTGAGCAGAGCAGAGGGGCAGAATCCCCTCCCTGCCCCTGCTGCCCACCCTGCTGGGGCTCAGCCCAGCACAGGGTTGGCTCCTGGGCTGCCAGCTCATGTTGCTGGCTCCTGCTGAGCTGCTCCTCACCCAGCACCTGAAGCCCTTCTCCTCAGGGCTGCTCTCTATCCATTCTCCACCAGCCTGGATTTAGGCTTGGGATGACCTCGACCCCAAGTCCTTCTCCTGAGCTCTGCTCTCTGCCCATTCTCCACCCAGCCTGGATTTGTTCTTGTCAGTGGAGACTGACATCCAGGCTCTGAAGGTCTCCAAGACATTCTTTGTGCTCCCATCTAACTGTCCTGTTTGCAGAAGAACTGCTCCTGCCTGCAGCAGAGAGCAGCATTAAAACCTGCTGAGATCCCTTCCAGATCCCACAGAACACCCCAGGAGAGCACCCTGAGAGCTGATTCATTTGGGGGCTTACAGCCTCCTTCTGCAGGTCCCTGTGGCTCCACAAAAGCCCAGAGGAAAATGACCTCTTTGAATAAAGCCAACACATTGGCCTCCTTCTGGGGGTGCCTGATGGTTGACAAACCTAGCAAGGCACTGGGGGCTTAGTGAATTCTCTCTCCCTTTCTCCTGATGACATAACAGAGCAGGAGCTGTGGTCATGCTGCAGTCACTTTGGGGTCCTCATTTCTAGCACAGCTGTGGCCATGCTGCAGTCACTTTGGGGTCCTCATTTCTAGCTAGAAGCTCCAAATGTAACCAGTGGGATGGGCATGAAATGCTTTGCTTATCACAGAAGATTCATTGAGGCTAGAAGGGACCTCTGAGATCATCAAGTCCAGCCTATGACCCAACACCACCAACATGGACCAGAGCATGGCACTGAGTGCCACATCTCTCCTTAAACACCTGGTGCTGGAGGCAGGGCAGAGGAGGGCAAGGAAGCTGTGAAGGGCCTGGAGAATAAATCTGATGAAGAGCAACTGAAGGAGCTGGGGATGGTTAGTCTGAGGAAGAGGAAGCTGAGGGGAGACCTCATTGTTCTCTACCTGCAAGGACCTTGTGGAGAGGTTGGTGTTGGTCTCTTCTCCCAGGTCATTAGTGACACCACAAGAGGGAATGGCCCCAAGCTGCACCAGGCAGGTTTAGACTGGGCAGTAGGAAACAATTTTTTTTCACAGCCAGAGTGGTCAGGCATTGGAGCAGACTGCTCAGGGAGGTGGTGGAGTCCCCAAGCCTAGAGGTGTTTGCAGGTGGTTTGGATGTGGTGCTTGGGGCTATGGTTTAGGGGTGACCCTTGCAGAGAAGGGTTCGTGGTTGGACCTGTGATCCTGAGGGGTTCCAACCTGAATGTTTCTGTGATTCTATGCTCTAGAAAGAGCAATTCCACCACCTTCCTCTATTCCAGTGCCTGATTCCCCTTTTCCATGAGGAAGTGCTTCCTGACAGCCAACCTAAACCTCCCCTGGTGCAGCTTCAGGCCCTGCCCTGTCACAAGTTGCCTGGGAGCAGAGCCTGACCCCCACCTTAATGCTTAAAGAAAATAAAATCAAACCCTTTGCTTTGTTGGGAAAAGGTTGGCAAGAAGCTGCTGACACTTCCCATCACCCAGGAATTCTCCAAAGAACTATTGAACAACAGTTTAAGAGAGAACCACTGGGGACCTGTCTTTAAACACATATTCAACCCTCTCACCCCCCAATGAAACCATGAGGTGGCTCTGCAAAAGCCAAGCTAAAAATCCTCCCTCCCTCTTTAGCCTTGGCTTTAGCTCTTCCTTCATAGAATGGTTTGGGTTGGAAGAGACCTTAAAGCTCATCCATGGGGCAGGGATACCTTCCACTAGAGCAAGTTGCTCAAGGTCCCATCCAGGCTGGTCTTGAGCACCTGCAGGGAGGGGGCTGGCTGCTTACACTGCATGGGTTCTGCAAGGGACTGCAAAGCACAGGTGAGCTTTGTGTCATTCACCAGTAAATATCATGGCAGGGAAATGCTGACAGCTCTCCCTTTGCCTTCAGGAGCCAGAGCTGGTAGTGGAGCAGCACTGCAAGGTCTTCTGCCTTACAGTTATTGATCCAGTGCTACAAAAACCTCTAAAGAATGGCTCAGATGTGCCAAGCACTGACAGCAGAAGAAGGGGAAAAAGAGATATAAGACAACACTCAGCCCCAAGGTCTGCTCCTACAAAGCCCCCTCAGTGCACACACATTCCCATTAATGAGAGGGACGTGCAGACAGGCAGCTGAGGGCAACTTGTTGTTCATGGTAAGTGATTTTTGCTGTATTTAGCTTGGGGAGGAGAAGACTAAGGGGTGCCCTCATTAATGTTTATGAAGATGTTGCAGGGGGAGTGCCCAGAGGCTGGAGCCAGGCTCTGCTGGGTGATGCCCAATGCCAGCACAAGGGGCAGTGGTGGAAGCTGAGGCAGAGGAAGTTCCATGGAAACAGGAGGAAGAATTTTTTTTCCCTGTGAGGGTGACAGAACACTGGAACAGGCTGCCCAGGGGGGTTGTGGAATCTCCTTCTCTGGAGATATTCAAAACCTGCCTGGCTGTGTTCCTGTGTGATCTGCTTTAGGTGCTCCTGCTCTGGCAGGGGGGCTGGACTGGACGAGCTTTTGAGGTCCCCTCCAGCCCCTAATATTCTGTGATTCTGTGCTCCTATTTAAGAACATCCCTGTAAGCCTAACACTCCCTCAACAAAACCATAATTACACCAGGACCCTTGCAAATGATGCCTGCTTTGAAACAGCAGAGGAGGGCAATCCACAGGGGAGTAGTTCCCTGAGAGGCAGGGAGAAAGAATATTGTTCAGTGGCTGAAGTCACATCACCTTTGTCATTCACATCTGTGTCCTCTGGAGAGAAAGTCCTTTAGCTGAGCCCAATTGCAAAGGTGTTTCTGTGCCACCTCACCTAGCAGGAAGAGCCAGTGCAGAGCAGAAGAAAACACTGCTCTGGCTGCTGAGCAGAGAGCAGTGTTCTGACAGAGGGTTAAAATACCAGAGCCTTACTGCATTCCACTTGCCCCCAGGCACAGCCACTGAAGACAGCTCCGTGTTGCCCTCACAGCCCTGTGCAGCACCACCACCTTCCTGTTCTGCCTTAACCTTTCTCTTTCTCTGCAGCTGGCCTTGTATGCCAAACCCTGTGTCCTCCAGAAAGCTGATTTCAGGCTTCTCCTGCTCCTTTATGCTCTACTCTGTGGCATTTTCCCCCTGACAAATCCCCTGTTCTATGCCATCACCTCCTGGGTTTCCACATAGCCTTTTGGACAAGCTCCTGGCAGGAGTCTCAGGGAGCATCTGAGAGGAAGGGAAGGCTGCATGGAGGCTGCTGTGAAGCTCTGCAGCAGAGAGAGTCCCCATGTAAACAAGCCTCCAGTCAGGCAGCACAGAGCTGGGGTGGAACATGCCCACCAGGACTCACTGCAAGGACCTCCTGCTCATCCAAACCTCCCCTGCAGCACTTCATTATCCCAGCCACATCCCTACCCAGGGTCAAGTTGTGCTCTTTCTAATGAGGGCCCCTCTGCAGTAAACCAAACCAGAAACATTTCTCTGTGGAGCAAGAGCTCTTTCTGCCAGGGGCTTCTCCTGCAAAGCACATTGATTCCACTGCAGCATCCCCAGAGGAATTCTCTTTGGCAAAACAACCTGCTGTCAACACTTGTCCTGCAAGCCCTTGGTGGTCCTGGAAGACCTTCTGGGCTGAGCTCTGCTGACTTTCACTGGGCAGCAATGCAGAGAGCCATCCCTACCCTAAAAGACTTAAAAAGCAGCCCCCCACTCACACACATCCAACAGTTTGCCAAACATCCTCAGCTCCCCACAGGACACACTTCTGGTTTCTTGGCATTCAGCTGCTTTGCAAAAAGCCAAGCCTCCTGTCCTCTGGCCTGCTTGTCACCATCCCCCTACTCTTCTATTTTTCATTTCCACAAACCCAAATGCCAACAAATCCACATTTGGTACAGATTAGACAACCTCCATCACCTACTCCCTGCTGCTGAACTGCAAACCAAGCCACCTCCTTCCCCCCCACCATACACACACACACACACAGAAAGCTCCCCCCCAAGCAGTGTCAAGGGTGAGGAGGCTGAGCAAAACACCACTGTTTACATGAGCCAGCTGCTGAAGCACCATCATGCTCCTGGCTCATCATGATGTGCCTCCACATTGCTCTTCCCAACCACTGCTCACCTAAAAGCCACCCAAACAGCAACAGAGAGGCAAAGAACGGTGCCCTGGCCACCAAAGGGACAGCTGCAGCTTTGCTTCACCTTTCTCTCTCTCTCCCTGCCCCATTTCTTGTTTTTTTTGTTGTTTTTTTAAAGCAAGCAATCACTCCCCACCACCCCACCCTGCACAAGTCAGAGAATATCAGCATCAGGCACCTACCATTCCGTGCTGGCCAGCTAAGAATCCTTGTCCAGAAACCTTTTCCCCCCTCCACCTCTCCAAACTGTGAGATCTTGGGGGGAGGGGGGAGGAGGAGGAGAAGGAGGGGATGGTATTTTTGTTGTTGCTTCTTTAAAAAAAAAAAAAAAAATCACATTCCAAAGGGGAAAAGAGAGGTGATTCAGATTAGCAATCCCAAAAAACCAAAAATAATTTAAAAATTATATATTAAATAATGATGATGATAATAAAATAAAAATAATAATAATAAAAATAATATTATTAATCAAAAGATGTGCAGTTGGATCCAAGGCAAATCACTGGGTTCCTTTGAAAGAAGCAAATAAAAGTCTGGAGGGAGGAGGGCTGGGGGGGAGGTGAAGGGGGAGAGAGAGAGAGAACAGAAAAGAGGAGAGGCAAAATGTCTGATAATAATGAAATAAAAAGAGGGGTGAGGGGAATAAAAAAAAATAAATAAAAGGGGAGGGGAAAAAAAAAAAAAAGAGAGTGGCTTGCTGAATCACTCTCTTTCAGTGCCTGGAAACCATTGTGCAGCGTGATGCTGGCTGTACCATTGTGGAACCTACCAGAGGAGAGCAGGCAAGAGAGCTTTGGGGAATGGAGCTGCTATGGCAACTGAAAGGAGCACACATGACGTCAAAGCCCACAGAGGGCTGGCAAGGGGGGAGGGAGAGGAGGGAAAAAAGTCTAATCTGCAGCCACAGCCGCGGTGGTGTCTCCTGGTGGATCAGGGAGAGGGAGGGAGGGAGGGAGGGAGAGCGAGCAGCCTGCGAAGGGGAAGCTGAAGCGTCTTGCGGAGCGCATCTGCAGCGCTAGGAGCTGGTTGGTACAGAGAGGAGGCAGCGGTGTGGAGCTGCTCTTTTGTTTGCCTTTCGCTGCTGGCACAAAGGCAGAAATGCACAGCACCAGCACCACCACCACCTCCTCCCCGGAAAAAAAAAAAAAAAAAAAACCAACCATCCTGATGTTGGACATTCGTTTCAGTTTTGTGCTCAAGCTAGGGAATGAAAAGATGGAAAAAAAAACACAATCGCGACGTGTGTGCTTCACAGCTACAGAGCACAGCGATCCCTGCAGGTCTTGCTGGCATGAGCCAGGAGGGCAGCTCTGAGAATGGAGACCCCTAGGAGCACCACAAGGAACCTTCAGAGACCTCCCCACTGGCACCATGTGGTGCCCTCTGCTAGAACTCCCAAACCCCCATGCTGAGAACTTTCCCCGTTGGAAAGGTTCTGTCTCCCAGAGGTGCTGCTGCAGCCTGAGCTCACAGAAGCTCCCCAGCAGGGGATGACTTCTGAGGTCCTCAAGTTATGTATGAAACAGGATTGCAGCCCTGAGAATGGAGACTCCTAGAAGCCCAAGGAACCTTCAGAGACCTCCCCACTGGCACCATGTGGTGCCCTCTGCTAGAACTCCCCAAACCCCCATGCTGAGAGCTTTCCCCATTGGAGAGGTTCTGTTTCCCAGAGGTGCTGCTGCATCCTGAGTTCACAGAAGCTCCCCAGCAGGGGATGACTTCTGAGGTCCTCAAGTTATGTAGCTGTTTCTCCTACCTCTGTCAAACTGCAGGCTGCCTCCACTCTTCTGACATCAGACAGTGAAGACTCTCTGGTTAAGACTTCTACCCTGAAGCAGACTTCCAGGAATCACAGAATTATGTAGACACAAAACTGTTTTGGTTGAGAAAGTCCAACCATGATCTAACTCTAGAGAGTTTGGTGCTAAACCACGGCCCTCAGCACCACATCTCTGCCTCTTTCAAACACCTCCAGGGATGAGGCTTCCACCACCTCCCTGGGCAGCCTGGGCCAGGCTTTGAGAACCCTTCCAGTGAAGAAGTTTCTTCTAATATCCAGTCTAAAACCTCCCCTGACAGGAGGCTGTTTTCTTTTGTCCTAAGACTTGTTACTGGGGAGAAGAGACCAACCCCCAGTTCACTGCAACCTCCTTTCAGGGAGTGGTAGAGAGCAATGAGGTCTGCCCTCAGCCTCCTTTTCTCCAGGATAAAGGACCCCAATTCCCTCACCCACTCCCCATAAGACCTGTTCTCCTGAGGGATTTAGGCTGGAATAGGCATTGGCCAGAAGTATTACCGTGAAATGCCTGTGCTGTAACACCTCCTTTCTGACACATCCCAACCTGTCCTTGGTTTGAGTCAGGAGCTGCTGCTCAGGGCAGCTGGACAGAAAGGGAGTAAAATGCTCCCCCCCTGGAACTGTAACACAGACACAGGGAAGAATTTCTGCCTCAAAGTCTCATTGGAATCCTGCTTCTTCCAGCTCAAAGCCATTGTCCCTCAGCCTGCCACTCCCAGCCCTTGTCCAAAGTCCCTCCCCAGCTCTCCTGGAGCCCCTTCAGGTACTGCAAGGCTGCTCTGAGGTCTCCCTGGAGCCTTCTCTTCTCCAGGTTGAACAGCCCCAACTCTCCCAGCCTGTCTTCACAGCAGAGGTTCTGCAGCCCTCTGATCATCTTTGTGATCTCTGGTCTCCTCTGGAGCCTCTCCAGCAGCTCCAGGTCCTTCTTGTGTTGGGGGCTCCAGAGCTGCCCCAGCACTGCAGGTGAGGTCTGAGCAGAGCAGAGGGGCAGAATCCCCTCCCTGCCCCTGCTGCCCACCCTGCTGGGGCTCAGCCCAGCACAGGGTTGGCTCCTGGGCTGCCAGCTCATGTTGCTGGCTCCTGCTGAGCTGCTCCTCACCCAGCACCTGAAGTCCTTCTCCTCAGGGCTGCTCTCTATCCATTCTCCACCAGCCTGGATTTAGGCTTGGGATGACCTCGACCCCAAGTCCTTCTCCTGAGCTCTGCTCTCTGCCCATTCTCCACCCAGCCTGGATTTGTTCTTGTCAGTGGAGACTGACATCCAGGCTCTGAAGGTCTCCAAGACATTCTTTGTGCTCCCATCTAACTGTCCTGTTTGCAGAAGAACTGCTCCTGCCTGCAGCAGAGAGCAGCATTAAAACCTGCTGAGATCCCTTCCAGATCCCACAGAACACCCCAGGAGAGCACCCTGAGAGCTGATTCATTTGGGGGCTTACAGCCTCCTTCTGCAGGTCCCTGTGGCTCCACAAAAGCCCAAAGGAAAATGACCTCTTTGAATAAAGCCAACACATTGGCCTCCTTCTGGGGGTGCCTGATGGTTGACAAACTTAGCAAAGATTTTGGCTAAGTTGGCAAAAAGCTGCACTGCAGCAGTCATAGACAGGTAGAGGAGAGGTTGGGACTGGGATCAGTGCTGTTTAACATCTTTGTCAGTGACATGGGCACTCCAGGACATGGCCCAGTGGTTACAGAGATGTTTTGTAGAAGGTTGGACTTGATGATCTTTGAGATCTTTTCCAACTTGAAGCATAGAATTGTTTCAGTTGAAAAAGACCTCTAAGGTCCATTGAGTCCAACCATCAACCTAAGACTACTATGGCCATCAAACCATGGCCCCAAGTGCCATGGGTTCTGGAACACCTCCAGGGATGGGGACTCCACCACCTCCCTGGGCAGCCTCTTCCAATCCTTCACCACTCTTGCAGCAAAAAGATTTTTCCTCCTCTCCAGCCTCCCCCTGGCACAATTTCAGGCCAATTCTGCTCCTTCTGTCACCTGAGACTGTAGTCAGAAGAGATTGTAGTCATACAAAACCAAAAGAGATCACTGCTAACCCCCAAACTCTGTCAAGCTGGGGTTCTCCTCCATCTACATTTCCACTTCCTCGCTTGCTGAAACTCTTCAATGAAAAACCAGAATGAAAGCAGCTCAAGGAATCACTCTCCACAAGAAGTAGACTCAGCACTCAATGGATCACAGAAGCTCAGGGTTGGAAGGAGATCTGGGGTAGTTTTAGGCTATGCTGGGGGGGGGGATTTTCAACCCACCACAAGGTCATCCAGTCCAACCCCTCTGCCACAGCAGGCTCAGCTAGGGCAGGACCCACAGGACTGTGTCCTCAGAGCTGGTGAGACCATACCTTGAGTCCTGTGTTCAGCTCTGGCCACCTCAACACCAGAGGGACATTGAGGGGCTGGAGCCTGTCCAGAGAAGGGCCTGGAGCCCCTGGGCTAGAGGAGGGGCTGAGGGAGCTGGGGGTGTTCAGGCTGGAGAAGAGGAGGCTGAGGGAGACCTCAGTGCTCTCTGCAGCTCCCTGGAGGGAGGTTGGAGCAAGGAGGAGGCAGCCTCTGCTCCTTGATGTTGAGCAACAGGAGCAGAGGAAATGGTTCCAAGCTGCACCAGGGGAGGTTCAGGCTGGATCTCAGGAAATATTTCTTCACAGAGAGGATTCTCAAACATTGGAACAGGCTGCCCAGGGCAGTGCTGGAGTCACATCCCTGGGGGTGTTCCAGCAGTGTGTGGAGCTGGTGCTTAGGGACATGGTTTAGTGCTGAGCCTGCAGTGCTGGATCAAGAGTTGGACTGGATGAGCTTGGAGGTCTCTTCCAGCTGGATCTGTTCTGTGATTCAGTGTCCAGGAGGGTTTGGAATCCCTCCAGAGGAAACTCCACAGCCTCTCAGTTGTGACTGGTCCAGTGTGGTTAGCAGGTTGAGAGAGGTTTTCCTTCCCCTCTACTCTGCCCTGGTGAGGCCACATCTGGAGTATTGTGTCCAGTTCTGGGCCCGTCAGTTCAAGAAGAACCTCAGGGAACTGCTTGAGAGAGTCCAGCACAGAGCCACAAAGATGATGAAGGGAGTGGAACACTGCAAAAAGTCCCTTGCCAGCTTTCCTGTAGCCCCCTTCCAACCCTGGCAGGCTGCTCTAAGGCAGAGGCTGATGAACAGCAATCGATCAGCTGCTTGTACCTCACACAAACTCCAGGATCAGACAACTGCTCTGGCATTTGACTGAAATATTTTGCTCCAGAAGTTGACGGCCTGCTTTACAGGGGCTAGAGGGAAGGAGGAGTTCCTGCAAGCAGTGGGTCTCCAAGCCAAGAGCTCTATTCATTACCTGAATCAAGCTCTTCTGCAGGCTAAGCCCAGCCTGGTCTGCACTGAGCAGCTACAAGCCAGGCACTCAGAGAAGAGCAAAGTGCACTGTATGCAGATGGAAACAGAAATGACAGAACCCTAGAATGCTTTGGGTGGGAAGGGACCTCCAAAGCTCATCCAGGCCAACCCCCTGCACTCCTCTAGATCAGGTCACCCAGAGCCCTCTCCAGCCTCACCTGGAATATTTCCCCAACCACCTCCCTGGGCAACCTCTTGCAGTGTTGCAGCAGCCTCCTGGGGCAGAACTTGTTCCTCACATCCAAGCTCAATCTGCTCTGCTCTCATTTCAAACCATTGCCCCTGGGGCTGTCCCTGCAGGCCTTTGGCAACAGTCCCTCTGCAGCCTCCTTGGAGCCCCTTCAGCTACTGCAAGGCTGCTCTGAGCTCTGCCTGCAGCCTTCTCTTCTCCAGGCTGCACACCCCCAGCTCCCTCAGCCTGTCCTTGTAGCAGAGCTGCTCCAACCCCCTGAGCATTTTCCTGTCCCTCCTCTGGACCCTCTCCATCAGGTCTATGTCCCTCCTGTGCTGAGGGCTCCAGAGCTGGGCAGAGACCTGCAGGTGAGGACTCCCCAGAGAAGATGAGAAGAGTTCAAATCCTTACACTGCTCATAATCAGAAAAAGGAAGTCCTGCTGTAAACACCAAGCAGAAGGATGCACACAGACCTCACTGGGCAGGGGTCAGAGGGAAAACAGAGACTGCTCAATCCTACAGCAAAGGGAATGAACTCCATGGATAACTTCAAAGTTGGAGAAAGAGGAGATTCTTAGAATCATAGAATCAGTCAGGGTTGGAAGGGACCACAAGGCTCAGCCAGTTCCAACCCCCCTGCCATGGGCAGGGACACCTCACACCAGATCAGGCTGGCCAGAGCCTCATCCAGCCTGGCCTTAAACACCTCCAGGGATGGAGCCTCAACCACCTCCCTGCACAACCCATTCCAGGCTCTCACCACTCTCATGGGGAAGAACTTCTTCCTCATGTCCAATCTGAATCTCCCCACTTCCAGCTTTATTCCATTCCCCCCCAGTCCTATCCCTCCCTCACACCCTCCAAAGTCCCTCAGGGCTGCTCTCCAGCCAGTCCCTGCCCCAGCTGCAGGACCTTGCCCTTGGTCTTGTTGAACCTCCTGAGGTTGTCCTGGGCCCAGTTCTGCAGCCTGTGCAGGTCCCTCTGGATGGATCCCTTCCCTCCAGCCTGTCAGCAGCACCTCACAGCTTGGTGCCAGCAGCAAACCTGCTGAGGGAGCCTCAATGCCACTGCCCATGGCACCAACAAAGATGCTGAACAAGCCTGGTCCCAGCACTGATCCCTGAGGGACTCCACTTGTCCCTGGCCTCCCCTGGGACATGGACCATTGACAGCCACTCTTTGGGTGCAGCCTTCCAGCCAGTTCTTTATCCTTCTGGTGGTCCACCCATCAAACCCACGTGTCACCAGCTTGGAGCCCAGGCTGTGGTGTGGGACAGTGTGGGAGGCTTTGCTCAGGGCCAGGTCAGTGACAGATTCACAGGGACAGATAAAGGATGGAGCCTGAAAGGACAACCAGCAGGGCTTGGCACCTCTGGCATCCTCTGCCCCACTTCTGGCCACTGCTTTATCCTTAACATTTCCACTGTGCAGATCAAGGCTGGACCTGTCTCATCTCTACTGGCGTGCTCAGGGCCAGGTCAATGACATCAGCTGCTGTCCCCTCATCTATTAATGTTGTCACCTGTTCCTAGAAGGCCACCAGGCTTGTCAGGCAGGATCTGCCCTTGGTGCAGCCCTGCTGGCTGTACCCAATCACCTCTTCACTCTTCCTCTGTCTCAGCAGTGCCTCTTTCTCACCACAGTTCATCTTTAACTTCAATAACTGCACCTTCACTGTCACAATGGTTTAGTACCTCTTCCAAGGCACACCACAAGCAAACATTCCCAGCACACACCACTAGAGCCAGCCTGCAAAACCTCCCCCTGGCTGAGCTGTCTGCAGGCAAGGGCTGCACCTCCTGCCAAAGCCCAACAAGATGAACACACAGTGCAACAGGGCACTGAAGCTGCTGAGGGCTTTGGAGAGCATGGGGAGAGGGCTGAGGGAGCTGGGAGTGTTTAGCCTGAAGAAGAGGAGGCTGAGAGGAAAGGTTTTTTATGTCTTTACAGCTACCTGAAGGGAGGTTGGAGTTGGCCACTTCTCCCAGGTGACCAAAGAGAGCCTCAAGCTGTGCCAGGGGAGGGCTAGGGTGAGAGGATCACAGGAGCAAGGAGGCCTCCCCTCAGCCTCCAGATGTATACAGAACAGAAATAGTTAAGCTCCCTGTTGATGTTCCTCTAGCTCACAACATTTTTCTTTGCTGTTATTTCTAAGGTTATGAAGATGAAGCCTTATGCTGTAAGGCACACTCAGTGGAGAGAGTTTTCCTTTCTTCAGGAAAGGAAGGTCACAGGATCCCAGGCTCCCAGGATGTGAGGGGTTGGAAGGGACCTCTGGAGATCTTCCAGTCCAAGCCCCTGCCAGAGCAGGACCAGAGAATGCAGCACAGGGCACACAGGAACACATCCAGACAGGGCTGCAAAGGCTCCAGAGCAGGAGACTCCACAACCTCTCTGGGCAGCCTGCTCCAGGGCTCTGGCACCCTCCCAGTGCAGAAGTTCCTCCTCCTGCTGAGCTGGAACCTCCTGTGCTGCAGTTTCCATCCCTTGCCCCTTGGCCTAGCCCAGGGCACAGTGAGCAGAGGCTGTCCCTGTCCCTTCCTTCCTGCCCCCCAGCCCTCAGCTCTTGAGAGACATTGAGCAGATCCCTCTCAGCCTTCTCCTCTCCACACTAACCACCCCCAGGGCTCTCAGCCTCTCCTCCCCAGGCAGTGCTCCAGGCCCTTCAGCATCCTTGCAGCCCTCCCTTGGCCTCTCTCCAGCAGATCCCTGTAGATCCCTCCTGAGCTGGGGAGCCCAGCACTGGATGCAATATTCCAGGGGAGGTCTCAGCAGGGCAGAGCAGAGGGGGAGGAGAACCTCCCTGGCTCTGCTGCCCACACTCTGCTGAATGCCCCCCAGGACCCCCTTGGCCTTCTTGCCCCCCAGGGCACATTGCTGTGCCCTGCAGAACTTGCTGCCCACCAGCACTGCCAGCTCCTTCTCCTTGGGGCTGCTCTCCAGCAGATCCCCTCCCAAGCTGTGCTGCTGCAGTTTATTCTTCCTGCCCAGCTGCAGGACTCTGCTCTCCTCCTTGCTGACCCTCAGGAGGTTCCTCTCTGCCCAGCTCTCAGTCTGTCCAAGTCTCTGGATGGCCTCACAGCCTTCAGGTGTCTCAGTTTGGTATCATCAGCAGCCTTGCTGAGCAGACTCTCTGTCCTCTCCACACTAAACAGCCCCAGGGCTCTCAACCTCTCCCTTCAGCATCCTTGTAGCCCTCCCTTGGATTCCCTCAGGTAGATCCCTTGGTTGGACATTAGGAAGGATTTCCTCACTGGACCAGGCTGCCCAGGGAGGTGCTGCAGGCTGTCCCTGGAGGTGTTCAAAATGTGGCACTCAGGGACACAGTCTGGTGGTCACAGTCATGCTGTGTAGCAGGTTGGAACCTGATGTCCTGAGAGGGCTTTTCCCACCCTTAAGGATACTCTAGTCCTATGAAAGGCACTAATGTGATTCTGAATAAATTTATTGCAGGTGTTTGATTCTCCTGAGGCTATAAAACAGCAGAGAAAATGCTAAAGGTGCCATGAACTGAATGCTTGCTATGAAAAAAAACAAACCTCCATCCTCATTTGAAACCACCAGCTGAGGAAGGAAGAAAAAAAACCAAACCTGCCCAAGCCTGATCTAAGGCTAAAAAATTGCCATTTCCTGCAGTCAATAATTCTGCCACAGAGAGTGATTTCATGCTCAATTTTCCCTGCAGAGCCACACAAGGCATGCAAGCAAGGATTCAATTATCAATTATTCCAGCACAGCAGAGCAAGAGGCTGAAGCTAAACTCCTGTCAGGAGGCAAACAAACAGAAATCAACCCTTCCTCTCCACCCCCTTCCCAAGGAAGAGGATGATCCTGGTTGCCATCCCATGAAAACAACCACCCATGCACAGCACCTCTCCAGTTTGACCTGGAGAATTGTGGCATGCTTCCAGCTCACTCCAGGGGTCATTTCTACACTGCTTTGCTACAACCATGCAATGAAATCAGACTGTGACAGATGGTATCCAGCCTGTCTGGAAAGGTTATCTGCTCTATAGATAGTGAGAGGATGAGGGGTGATGGCTTTGAGGATGTAGAACCGCTGGAGAGGGTCCAGAGCAAGCCATGAGGATGATCAGAGGGCTGGAGATCCTCCCCTATGGAGGCAGGCTGAGAGAGTTGGGGCTGGGCTGCTGTGTGGACTGCTGAGGTGGCAATTCCATGCCAGCAAGGGAGCCTTGCATAGGAAGTGGAAGCTGTGCAATCCTGAGAGGGACCTGGGGGTGCTGGGTGAGGAGCAGCTCAGCAGGAGCCAGCAACATGAGCTGGCAGCCCAGGAGCCAACCCTGTGCTGGGCTGAGCCCCAGCAGGGTGGGCAGCAGGGGCAGGGAGGGGATTCTGCCCCTCTGCTCTGCTCTGCTGAGACCCAACCTGCAGTGCTGGGGCAGCTCTGGAGCCCCCAGCACAAGAAGGACCTGGAGCTGCTGGAGAGGCTCCAGAGGAGACCACAAAGATGGTCTGGAGAACCTCTGCTGTGGAGACAGGCTGAGGGAATTGGGGCTCTTCAGCCTGGAGGAGAGAAGGCTCCAGGGAGACCTTAGAGCAACCTTCTAGTACCTGAAGGGGCTCCAGGAGAGCTGGGGAGGGACTTTGGACAAGGGCTGGGAGGGACAGGATGAGGGACAATGGCTTTGAGCTGGGAGAGGGGAGAGTGAGAGTGGAGATGAGGAAGAAATTGTTGAGAGTGAGAGTGAGGAGGGACTGGCACAGGTTGCCCAGGAAGGTTGTGGATGCCTCCTGCCTGGAGATGCTCAAGGCCAGGCTGGATGAGGCCCTGAGCAAGCTGTGCTGGTGGGAGGTGTCCCTGCCCATGGCAGGGGGTTGGAGCTGGATGATCTTGAAGGTTCCTTCCAACCCAACCCATTCTGTGATGTATGAATGCAGAAAGAGTAAGCTGGAAAAGAGTCAGAGCACAAGAGCAGAAGTCTCTGTGAGTGATGAAGGAGCAGAACCCCTTCAGCACATCCCTGCCTGCCAGAGAACTGAGCTGGTTGGGAAATGTGTTTGAACAGAAGTGCTGACAGTGCCTTCAGCAACCTGCTCTAGTGTGAGGTGTCCCTGCCCATGGCAGGGGCTTGGAGCTGGGTAATCTTTCAGGCCCCTTCCAACCCAACCCATTGTGTGGTTCTGTGTGGCCATTTTGCTCTCCAAGTGGAACAAGCACAGCTTTGACACTGGGTGTCTGGAGGAAGCACCTGGGGACCCAAACGGATGGAGCCAGTCAAGGTTGCTCTCAAAGTCCTATCCAACCTGGCTTTCCACACTTCCAGGCTTGCAGCCCCCACAACATCTCTGGACAGCCTGTCCCAGGGCCTCACCACCTTGGTGGGAAAGGATTTCTTCCTCATGTCTAATCCAAATGGAGCTTCTTCCAAGTTGGAAATCACTGCCCCTCACCCTGTCCCTCCATGCCTTTGTCCAAAGTCCCTCCCCAGCACTCCTACAGCTCCCTTCGGGTGCTGGAAGGCTGCTCTAAGGTCTCCCTGGAGCCTTCTCTCCTCCAGGCTGAACAAGTCCATAATGAAAAGGCATTTTTGAATGTTTCATTTCATCTCAGCCCTGACTCAAGAAATAGGTCAGCAAGGCTTCACTTGGAGCAGGGAGGCATAAAGACTGCAGCCTACAGAGAGAGGAGGAGGAGGACTCTAGACTGAGGACTCAAGCACTGCCTGCCAGCTAGAAAGGAGTAGAACAGCTGAATTCTGATTTGATTTGTAGAAAATTCACTCACAGCAAAACAGGGAGGTGGGAGGGTGGCATTGGCTGACACCCCTCAGGCTGTGCTGCCACCCAACCAGAGCTGGACAGGCTGAGAGCTGGGGGAAGGCAAAGCTCAGGAAGGTCAATCAGGACAGGGTCAGGGTCCTGCAGCTGGGGAGGGATCACAGCAGGCAGCAGGACAGGTTAGAGGCTGCCCTGCTGGAGAGCAGCTCCATGGAGAAAGCCCTTGGAGTGCTGGTGGGCAGCAAGTTCTGCATGGGCCAGCCAAGTGCCCTGGTGGCCAAGAGAGCCAAGGGGGTCCTGGGGGGCAGCAGGAAGAGTGTGGGCAGCAGGGCTGGGGAGGTTCTGCTCCCCCTCTGCTCTGCCCTGCTGAGAGCACAGCTGCAATCCTGTGTCCAGCTCTGGGCTCCCCAGCTCCAGAGAGACAGAGACCTGCTGGAGAGAGGCCAAGGGAGAGGCAGGAGGAGGAGTTGGGGACTTGAGCATCTCCCCTGGGAAGAGAGCCTGAGAGCCCTGGGGGTGGTTAGTGTGGAGAGGAGAAGGCTGAGAGGGGATCTGCTCAATGTCTCTCAAGAGCTGAGGGCTGGGGGTCAGGAAGGAAGGGACAGGGACAGCCTCTGCTCACTGTGCCCTGGGCTAGGCCAAGGGGCAAGGGATGGAAACTGCAGCACAGGAGGTTCCAGCTCAGCAGGAGGAGGAACTTCTGCACTGGGAGGGTGCCAGAGCCCTGGAGCAGGCTGCCCAGAGAGGTTGTGGAGTCTCCTTCTCTGGAGCCTTTGCAGCCCTGTCTGGATGTGTTCCTGTGTGCTCTGTGCTGCATTCTCTGGTCCTGCTCTGGCAGGGGGCTTGGACTTGATCTTTGAAGATCCCTTCCAACCCCTAACCACCTATGATCCTATGAACTTCCACCCTTTGCCCCTTGTGCTTTGAATGAACCATCAGCTGTTGACCTGCCAACAGCTCCCGCTCTGTAAATCCCCCAAAGGTGCAGACCAGGTGAAGAGAATGCAATTGCAAGTCACCTTAATTGGATTTCAGAATTGAAGTTAGCAGCTCAGATACTACAGAGATGACATTCTCCAGGCATTCTTCTTCCACTTATCTAGACACTGCTTGTGCTTGCAGCCCTTCCCCCTCCTCCCTGCCTCAGCAAATGTGCTTCCCTTTCAGCTCATCCTGCCATGTTGCAAAGGATGTCATAGAAACAGCAAGGGGGAGGGGGGGGAAGGCAACACACAAAAAAAACCCCATCACCACCACAAAACCCAACCCAACCCTCATGAAAATCCTTCCAATGCTAGAGAAGCATAAGGAGCCCAATCTGGTTACCTCCCTGTGAAAATAGATTTGAGAGATACTGGGATCAGTCGGAGCATCTCTCCTGGAAAAAACAGTAGCTGATCTAGACATTCCCTGCTGAGGAAAGGCTGAGAGAGTTGGAGCTGTTTAGCCTGGAGAAGAGCAGCCTGAGGGGATCTGATCAATGCTGATCAATACTCCAAGGCTGGGGGTCAGGAGGATGGGGCCAGGCTTTGTTCAGTGGTGCCCAGGGACAGGACAAGGGCTCAGGGCACAAAGTGGAACATCAGAAGTTCCATCTCAACATCAGGCCCTGGGCAACCTGATCTAGTTGGGGATGTCTCTGCTGACTGCAGGGAGGTCAGAGTGGATGAGCTTTGGAGGTCCCTTCCAGCCTGGACCATTCTATGACTCCTCTATGACTCCTCTAAGACTCCTCTAAGACTCCTCTAAAAGACTCCTAAGACTCCTCTAAGACTCCTCTAAAACTCCTCTAAGACTCCCCTAAGACTCCCCTAAATGACTCCTAAGACTCCTCTAAGACTCCTCTAAATGACTCCTCTAAGACTCCCCTAAGACTCCCCTAAGACTCCCCTAAATGACTCCTAAGACTCCTCTAAGACTCCTCTAAGATTCCTCTAAAAGACTCCTAAGACTCCTCTAAAACTCCTCTAAGACTCCCCTAAATGACTCCTAAGACTCCTCTAAGACTCCTCTAAATGACTCCTCTAAGACTCCCCTAAGACTCCCCTAAATGACTCCTAAGACTCCTCTAAGACTCCCCTAAGATTCCTCTAAGACTCCCCTAAGACTCCCCTAAATGACTCCTAAGACTCCTCTAAGACTCCCCTAAGATTCCTCTAAGACTCCCCTAAGACTCCCCTAAGACTCCCCTAAATGACTCCTAAGACTCCTCTAAGACTCCTCTAAATGACTCCTCTAAGACTCCCCTAAGACTCCCCTAAGACTCCCCTAAATGACTCCTAAGACTCCTCTAAGACTCCCCTAAATGACTCCTAAGACTCCTCTAAGACTCCTCTAAGACAGACTCCTCTAAGACTTCTCCATGAGGAGGATCTTCTGTAATGTAAGGGTGAGGGAGCCCTGGGGCAGGCTGCCCAGAGGGGTGGTGGAGTCTCCATCTCTGGGGACATTCAGAACCCACCTGGATGTGTTCCTGGGTGACCTTCTCCAGGCAAACCTCGAGTGGGGTTGGACTTGCTCTCCAGAGGTCCCTTCCAACCCCTACCAGCAGTGATTGTGTGCAATCAGGACAAATCTGCAGGCAGCTCTGGAGATCTGTATCTAGGCAAAGCCAGAAAGCTGAAGAAGAAGAAGAAGAAGTTGTGCAAGTTGTGGCCAAAGCACCCTGCAGGCATCAATTTAATGCTGCACTATCTGTGCTGGCAGGGGGGGAGGCAAGGCTGTCACCTGGAGATAGAGGCTTAGGGAACTATTCCTCTAGACTGAGAGCACTCTGCAGAGGCCACTTGCAAAGGATTATTCTCAGCGTTGGGCTAATCCCTTCACTGAAGAGGGACTGGAGCATCACACCCTGTTCTCAACAAGGGGGAAAGTGCCTGCTCCTGCTTATTGAGTCAAAACAAAGCTCAAAAGTGAAGGATTAATAAACTACTTAAAAACAGAGAGCTGATGGAAAAGGAAAAAGAACTGGAATGGGAGTCAAGACCTTCAGGAAATTCAAAGGTTTGCCTTCAAGAGAGAAGGAGAGGCTCTAAACCATAGCAAAAGGCCATTTTAGGGAGGAAAACAGCACTGGATCTTTGTATTTCAATCCTAAGACTCAAAATCCTGTGGGAATGGATTCATTTACTTGATCTTTTCTTGAAGGTCATCACAAACCTCCTGTGCTGCCTTTGCCTGAGTTAAATTGCAAGCACAGCTGCTAAGCCCTGTTACAAATGTGAGTTCTAAACTGCTCTGAATTTGCATCTCTGCAGCCCTTTTCTTGTGGGAGAAACATCACAGGATGGGTTGGGTGGGACCTTCAAGATCATTCAGTTCTAACCCCAACCCATGGGCAGGGACACCTCACACCACAGCAGGTTGCTCACAGCCACATCCAGCCTGGCTGCAAAAACCTCCAGGGATGAGGCTTCCACCACCTCCCTGGGCAACCTGTGCCAGGCTCTCACCACCCTTACTCTCAACAATTTCTTCCTCATCTCCACTCTCACTCTCCCCTCTCCCAGCTCAAAGCCATTGTCCCTCATCCTGGCACTCCCAGCCCTTGCCCAAAGTCCCTCCTCAGCTCTCCTGGAGCCCCTTCAGGTATTGGAAGAATGCTCTGAGGTCTCCCTGGAGCCTTCTCTTCTCCAGGCTGAACAGCCCCAACTCTCCCAATCTGTCCCCACTGCAGAGGTTCTGCAGCCCTCTGATCATCTTTGTGATCTCTGGACCCTCTCCAGCAGTTCCAGGTCCTTCTTGTGCTAGGTGCTCCAGAACTGGATGCTGTGATCCAGGTACTTTTGTCCTTCTTTTTAAACTAAGAGACCTCAAAGGCAACCTCACAAGCTGCATGGATGCATTGCTGGATGAGAAAATCCTCCCCATTAGCACAGAGCTGTCATGGCAATGATGTGTGAAGTCCAAGGGTTTTTATCCTACAAAAGGCACGGAAAATAAAAGGAAAACTGACTGAGTTCCCTTCTACTGCCTGCAGCAACATCTGGAAATTGCTGCCAGATGCAAGCAACTCCTTTAATGTTTGTGGCTGCCCAGCAAACATCTAAAACAAAACCTTTGTTTTCAATTGGCAATGAAAAGATTGAGGAAGAAGACAGGAAGGGGAAATAAAAAAAAAAAACAAACAAAAAAAAACCCAAGCAAACAACTCTTCAGATGTTACCTTGGAAAGAAATTTTGCCAGTCCATGGAACTCCTATTAAGGTTTTACCTTCTGTGGAGCCTTTGCAGCCCTGTCTGGATGTGTTCCTGTGTGCCCTGTGCTGCATTCTCTGGTCCTGCTCTGGCAGGGGTTGGACTGGAAGATCTCCAGAGGTCCCTGTGAGCCTGGGAACCCCCTTGCTAACACAGGTGTGCCTAGATCATGTCACACGGGAACATATCCAGGAGGGTTTGGAAAGTCTCCAGAGAAGGAGACTCCACAACCTCTCTGGGCAGCCTGCTCCAGGGCTCCAGCACCCTCACACCAAACAAGTTTCTCCTTAAGTTCAGGTGAAATTTCCTGTCACTGACCACCAGTGAAGAGAGCCCAGGCTCCTTCTCATGACCTCCACCCTTCAGTTATTGATCATCATTGAGAAGATCTTCTCTTTTCCAGGCCAAACAGCCCCAGGGCTCTCAGCCTTTCCTCCTCACAGAGCTGCTCCAGGCCCCTCAGCACCTTTGTAGCCTCCTTTGAGCTCTCTCCAGCAATTGCCTGTCCCTCTTGAACTGGGGAGCCCAGAACTGGACACAGTACCTCAGGTGAAGCCTCACTGGGGCAGAGTAGAGGAAGAGGAGAACCTCCTTTGACCTGCTGGCCACACTCTTCTTAGTGCACCCCATGGTCCCATTGACCTTCTTGGCCACAAGGGCACATTGCTGACTCTTTGTGAACTTGTCACCAGCCCTCCCCTTGCATCCTGCTCAGAGCTGCTTCCCAGCAGGTCAGCCCTCAGCTGTCCTGTCCCTCAGGTGCAGGACTCTCCTCTTGCCCCTGTTGAATTTGATGAGGTTCCCCTCTGCCCAGCTCTCCAGTCTTGCCATGGCCCTGATGGGGTCTCAGCCACTCCTCCCAGTTTGGTGCCATCAGCAACCTGGCTGAGGGTCCTCTCTGCCCCTTCATCCTTCCATCTAACATGCTGTGAACCTGGGATCCTGTGGGCTTCCACAGGAAAAAAATACCACTGGCTGCTGTTTTAAGTGCAAGAGAATCCTAATCATGCTTACAGCCTACAGCTCCAAGAGACTGAAGAATGAAGACAGCAAGAGGATGGACAGACAGCTCCTGAAGGTGGCTGGAACATGGAGCCATCAGTTGTAAGCAGTGGGAACTGTTTTAAACCCTCCTCCATTCCCCTCAGCTGGGCTCTAAAGCAACTGAGGCTTTATCTTTCCACTTCACTTCAATCATGACCAACAGAAGAGGGGGTTGGAGGGGGGTAGAAGCTGCAAGCTGCCTTCCACAGATTCCCAGGCATTCCCACCTGGGTGTCTGTATCAGCTCAGCCATGCATGGAAACACTGCAATAGACCCTTGGCTACCTGCAAGGGGCTGATTGGATTAAACCCTTCCCAGCCAGGGGCAGAGTTGAAGCAGTTCAAGATCTTAGGGTGAAAGGTGCCAGGGAAGATAGAGTCATTTATTACTCAGCAAGCAAGAACAAATAGAAAAGACTAACCCAGAGCCTTTGCAGTTCCTCTCCCCTACCCCTCCACTGCCAGCTGGCACTGAAGGATAGGAGAAAGCTCTGCAAAGTGCTGCTCTCACAGTGCCAATTTTAATATGTGCTAGGTGGCAGGCTGCCAGTTCCATTTTCTGAGTGCAAAACCTTCTGGGGGTGGAGGGGGAACAGGGAGCACAGCCAATGGAAGCAGAGCTGCTGAGGACTTGGAATTTCAAAGTCATTGTTTGCATGGGAGAGCAGCAAACTTCTGGAGTCTTGGGGAGCTCCAAAGGTTCTACACTCTCCATGTCAAGGACCTGCCCAGGTAAAGTTGTAATAGAGGCAGGAGCAGCAACAAGAGAGGAAATTCTTCATCACTACTTTGAAGTCCTTTCCCAGAGGGACTTCCAGCCACTTCCACCCTGAGAAGTGCCAGAACACCTCACCAGTCAGCCTGTGGTGGGGGAAGGCTCAGCACTGGCAAAGCTCAGCACAGATGGATCCCAAGGCAGACCTGCAGCACTGCAGCACTGACAGCCTCCAGGAGATGGCCTGAGAGCCTCAGAGGCATTTTTGACAAGGGCTTAGAGTGAACTGGAGAACCTCCTCTGTGGGCTGGGAGAGTTGTGGCTGTTCAGCCTGGAGAAGAGAAGGCTCCAGGGAGACTTCAGAGCAGCCTTCCAGTACCTGAAGGGGCTCCAAGAGAGCTGGGGAGGGACTTTGGACAAGGGCTGGGAGGGACAGGATGAGGGACAATGGCTTTGAGCTGGGAGAAGGGAGAGTGAGAGTGGAGAAGAGGAAGAAATTGTTTCCAGTGAGGTGGGGAGAGACTGGCACAGGCTGCCCAGGGAGGTGGTGGATGGGTTGGGTTAGAAGGGAGCTCAAAGCTCATCCAGTGCCAACCCCCCTGCCATGGGCAGGGACACCTCCCACCAGCACAGCTTGCTCAAGGCCTCACCCAACCTGGCTTTCAGCATTTCCAGATGGTGGTTCACAGCTGTAGATGTACCAACACACCACAAGTCCCTCTCAGCTTCCAAGGCCCAGCCTCAGGCATGCTCCTGTTGGCATGCTTGCACCAGCCCCTCCTGCCTGCCCTGCTTTCTCTCTAGCTGGAACAAGTGCAAAGCTGCATTGGCTGCTTTCTGAAGGCACTCACAGCTCAGCTGAGAGCTAACCATGCAGGCATGACCTCCTACCTCCAAGTTCCTGACTCCCCAAGAAAAGAAAGTGTGGAGAGCAGCCAGGCAGAGAGGGACCTGGGGGTGCAGGTTGGCAGCAGCTGAACAGGAGCCAGCAGTGTGCCCAGGGGGACAAGAAGGCCAATGGCATCCTGGCCTGCATCAGGAACAGTGTGGCCAGCAGGAGCAGGGAACTCATCCTGCCCTGTGCTCAGCACTGCTCAGGCCACACCTGGAGTGCTGTGTCCAGTTCTGGCCTCCTCAATTTAAGGACAGTGAGATACTGCAATGTGTCCAGAGAAGGGCAACAAGGCTGGGGAGGGGTCTGGGGCACAAGGCTGGGGAGGGGTCTGGGGCACAGCCCTGTGAGGAGAGGCTGAGGGAGCTGGGGGTGTTCAGCCTGGAGAAGAGGAGGCTCAGGGCAGACCTCATTGCTCTCTACAACTACCTGCAGGGAGGTTGTAGCCAGGTGGGGGTTGGGCTCTGCTCCCAGGCAAGCAGTGACAGAAGCAGAGGACACAGTCTCAAGCTGTGCCAGAGGAGGTTTAGGCTGGAGGTGAGGAAGAAATTCTTCCCAGACAGTGAGATTGCCCTTGGGATGTGCTGCCCAGGGAGGTGGTGGAGTCACCATCCCTGGAAGTGTTCAAAACCATCCTGGATGAGGCACTCAGTGCCATGGCTTAGTTGATTAGATGGTGCTGGGTGCTAGGTTGGACTGGATGATCTCTGAGGTCTTTTTCCAACCAGACTAATTCTGTGATGATTGAGGGTGCTGGGGGATGAGAAGCTGAGCAGGAGCCAGCAGGGAGCACTTGCAGCCCAGAGAGCCAAGCAGAGCCTGGGCTGCAGCAGGAGAAGTGTGGCCAGCAGGGCCAGGGAGGGGATTCTCTCCCTCTGCTCCACTCTGCTCAGACCCCACCTGCAGCTCTGGGGCCAGTGCTGGAGCCTCTATTACAAGAGGGCTATGGACATGCTGGAAGGTGTCCTGAGGATGAGCAGAGGGCTGGAGCTGCTCTGCTCTGAGAACAGCCTGAGAGAGTTGGGGTTGTGCAGGCTGGAGAGAAGACTCTGAGGAGACCTTCTTGCAGCCTTCCAGTCTCAAGCTGTGCAGGGGGAAGGTTAGGCTTGATCTTAGCAAGAAGCTCTTCCCAGAAAGAGAGATTGGAATGTGCTGCCCAGGGAGGTGCTGGGGTCAGCATCCCTGGAGGTGTTTAAGAAGAGCCTGGATGAGGCACTTAAGCCATGGCCTGGTTGGTTAGTTAGGGTTGGGTGATCAGTTGGACTTGATGATGCTGGAGATCTCTTCCAGCCTGGCTGATTCTGTGGCTGTGTGCTGGTTTCTCCCAGCTGAGGGATGCTGTCTCAGAGAGCAGAGTGTTTCTGGCCTCCACATCCCCAAGGCACTGCCCCATAAACCCAGATAACTGCACTGCCCCTGAGACCTGCTTCATGTCTGCTAGCAGCACTCCTAGCAGGAGCTTAAACAACATTTGAAGGACTGCTTCTGCCCTTGGCTTACATGCTCTAGGAGGAAAGAAGGCTTCCTGCTGTGCTGGTGGTAGCAGAGATGTTGTGCTCTGTGGGAAGGGGACAGCAAAAGAAGAGGGAGAGAAGAATTCCATGGCCAGGGTTGTTGCATCGTGGGAGGGGGCATGAGAAAAGGCAGGGAGGTGCTCTCAGGATCACTGCTCTCCTTTGCCTGGTTCTGCAGCATTTTCATCTGGTGATGGGTGGCAAAATCTGTCCTAAGAGATCCTGCTGAGTTCCACAGACTGTCCTGCAAGGCAGGCTGGAGTTGTTGCCTTTTCCCCCTCAGTGACTGACTGCATAATACCTTAACAGGTTCCTGGAATGGCTTGGGTTGGAAGGGAGCTTAAAGATCATTTAGTCCCAAACCCCCTGCCAGGGACACCTCCCACCAGCACAGCTTGCTCAGGGCCTCATCCAGCCTGGCCTTGAGCACCTCCAGGGAGGGGGCAGCCACAGCCTCCCTGGGCAACCTGTGCCAGTCTCTCCCCACCCTCACTCTGAAGAATTTCTTCCTCATCTCCAATCTCAATCTTCCCTCCTCAAGCTTCAACCCATTCCTTCTCACTCCATCACTATGAGACCTTGTCAAAAGTCTCTTGTAAGAAGGGGACAGAAGGAGAGGCAATGGCCTGATATTGTGCTAGGGGAGGGTTAGGCTGAAGAAAAATTTCTTTGCTGCAAGAGTGGTGAGGGATTGGAAGAGGCTGCCCAGGGAGGTGGTGGAGTCCCCATCCCTGGAGGCACTTGGGGGCATGGTGGGGTTGGGTTGCTGGTTGGAGTTGATGACCTTGGAGGCCTTTTCCAACTCAAACAATTCTCTGATTCTGTGTCCTGCTTGGTTTTTTTGGAAGACCACCCAGGGACAGTGACTCCACCACCTCCCTGAGCAGCCTCTTCCAATCCCTGACCACTCTTTGCAGGGAAGGAATTCTTCCTGATATCCAACCTAACCCTGCCCTGGAGCAGCTGGAGCCCACCACCTGTCATTACTTACATGAGAGAAGAGGCTGACAGCACCCTCTGACAGATCAATAAATACATGCCTTAAATAAAGCTGTGTGCTTCAGACCCAGCATGGTGATACAGGACTGGCACAACAGCCAGGGAAGCTCAGCCCCAGCTTCCTGGCAGAGGGCTGTAGACATTTGAGGTGAGAGTAGAATGCAGGTTCAGCTTTGCTTCCAGGGGGGAATCAAGATATGACTGCTTTAATCTGAGAGATTTCTGCAGGGGAAGCAGAATTACACCAAGGAAAGATGGATTACAGAGAAAACAACACAAAAAAAAAAAAAAAAAACCCAAACCCATCCTTTTCTTCTCCTATTTGCATTCACACACAGGAAAGAAGATTAAGAAAAGAAAAGCAGCAGCCAAGCTGCAGGCAGATACATAAAGGTTTCTTTAACCATGAAAGGCTGAAGTCTTCCTCTTCAAGATAAGCAAACAGTAAAGAATAGAGGAGGGGGAAGGTTTGTAAAGCACATGTGGGAGCTTGGGTGCAGAGCAGCCAGGCAAGATGATCATGAAAGGAATGGGATAAATGAGAGTGCCATAGAATTGTCAGGGCTGGAAGGGAGCTCAAGGCTCAGCCAGTCCCAACCCCCTGCCATGGGCAGGGACACCTCACACCACAGCAGGTTGCTCACAGCCACATCCAGCCTGGCTGCAAAAACCTCCAGGGATGAGGCTTCCACCACCTCCCTGGGCAACCTCTGCCAGGCTCTCACCACCCTCCTGCCCAACAACTTCTTCCTCACATCCAATCTCAAGCTTCCCACTTCTACTTTTGCTCCATCCCCCCCACTCCTATCCCTCCCTCACACCCTCCAAAGTCCCTCCCCAGCTTTTTTGGAGCCCCCTTCAGATGCTGGAAGGCCACAAGAGCAGGGGCCAACAGCCTTCATTTAGAAGGGAAGCCAGAGTAAGTGCAGTCACTCCCTGAGGAGCACCTTTGATGAATTCTGTAGGTTAAGAGAGTGGCTGCTCAGCCCCCAGTGATGGAAGCTGATTTTGATGGGGGTTGGTTGGTTGAAGGTGCTCGGTTTGAAACCCAGTGTGATTATTCCCTGAATAAAGATGAATTCTAACATCTTACCCCTGGAGCTTAGTGGTTTCAGACATCTTCTGCCCAGGCTTCATTTAGAGTCTTGGTTCCTAAGAGAATTGATCCCACCTGACCTGCTTGGTAGTTCACTCTCAGACCCCCTCTGATTTTAATTGCAGTCACCTTGTTTTGTTGAATTCTGAGAGCAGCTGATTGCTCTGCAAAATAGGCTCCAAGGAGACCTTCTGGTGGCCTTGCAGCATCTGAAGGGGGCTCCAAGAAAGCTGGGGAGGGACTTTGGAGGGTGTCAAGGAGAGATAGGAGTGGGGGGATGGAGCAAAAGTAGAAGTGGGGAGATTGAGATTGGATGTGAGGAAGAAGTTGTTGGGCAGGAGGGTGGTGAGAGCCTGGCAGAGGTTGCCCAGGGAGGTGGTGGAAGCCTCATCCCTGGAGGTTTTTGCAGCCAGGCTGGATGTGGCTGTGAGCAACCTGCTGTGGTGTGAGGTGTCCCTGCCCATGGCAGGGGGTTGGGACTGGCTGAGCCTTGAGCTCCCTTCCAGCCCTGACAGTTCTGTGATTCCCTTCAGCCTCCTCTCTCATCCAGCCTAGCTGCTAAGTCACAGAATCACCGAATGTGTTGGGATGGAAGGGACCCTCAAAGGACATCTCCAACCAGATCAGGTTGCTCAGGGCTCCATCTAGTTTGATCTTGAATGTCTCCAGGGATGGAGCCTCAGACACCTCTCTGGTCAGCCCATTCCAGTGTCTCACCACCCTCACTGTGAAGAACTTCCTCCTGATGTCCAACCTAAATCTGCCCTGCTCCAGAAAAAGCCACAAAGATGATCAGAGGGCTGGAGAACGTTCCCTCTGGAGACAGGCTGGGAGAGTTGGAGCTGTTCAGCCTGGAGAAGAGAAAGCTCCAGGCAGACCTCAGAGCAGCCTTCCAGTACCTGAAGAGGGCTCCAGGAGAGCTGGGGAGGGACTTTTGATAAGAGCTGGGAGTGCCAGGATGAGGGACAATGGCTTTGAGCTGGGAGAGGGGAGAGTGAGAGTGGAGATGAGGAAGAAATTCTTGAGAGTGAGACAGTAGGAAGGGTGATGGCTTCAAACTGGAAGAAGCTGCATTTAGGTGAGGCACTGGGGAGAAATTCTTCCCCACAAAGGTGGTGAGGAACTGGCACAGGTTGTCCAGAGAAGTTGTAAAGCTGTGTTGAAAGCCAGGTTGGATGAGGCCTTGAGCAACCTGTTCTGCTCATGGCAGGGGATTGGGACTGGAGGATCTTTAAGGTCCTTTCCAACCCAAACCATTCTAAGCTTAAAAAACAAATCCATCTAAACCCCATCCTTTTGTCCAACTGTTAACTGTCCAGGGTGGGAAATAAAGAGAGGGCCTTTGAACAGTGCAGAAGACACTGGTGCTCAACATGACCTGATGTGGTCTCAAGCCAAGGCACCTCCTGAACATAATGCAGCTCCAAATTGCACCTGTACTCACAGTAGTATTTTACACCAATCACAGAAACACTCAGGTTGGAACAGCCCCTCAGGATCCCCAAGTCCAACCACTGACCCTGCTCTGCAAGGGTCACCCCTAAACCATAGCCCCAAGCACCACAGCCAAACCACCTGCAAACACCTCCAGCCTTGGGGACTCCACCACCTCCCTGGGCAGCACATTCCAGTGCCTGACCACTCTTCCTGGGAAAAAACCTTTCCTAATGTCCAGGCTAAGCCTATCCTGGTACAGCTTGAGGCCATTCCCTCTTGTTCTATCACTAATGACCTGTGAGCAGAGGCCAGCACCAACCTCTCCACAAGGTCCTTTCAAGTAGTTGTAGACAGCAATGAGGTCTCCCTCAACCTCCTCTGTTTTAAACTATCCATCCCCAGCTCCTTCAGTCTCTCTTCATCAGATTTATTCTCCAGACCCTTCCCAGCTTCCTTGCCCTCCTCTGCCCTGGCTCCAGCACCTCCACATCTCTCTGGCATTGAGGTGCCCAAAGCTGAAGGCAGCACTCCAGGTGTGACCTCCCCAGAGCTGAGTGCCAGGGGACAGTCCCCTCCCTGCTCCTGCTGGACACAGCATTGCTGATCCCAGCCAGGATGCCTTTGGCTTTCTTGGCCACCTGAGCACTGCTGGCTCCCCTCCAGCTGCTTGGCCACCAGCACCCCCAGGTCCCTTTCTGCCAGCAGCTTTCAGCCACACTGCCCCAAGCCTGCAGCACTGCTTGGGGTTGTAGTGACCCAAGGGCAGGGCCTGGCACTTGGCCTGGTTGAAGCTCCTCCTGGTAACCTTGGCCATGGATCCAATCTATCCAAGCCCCTCTGCAGAGCCTCCCAATCCTCACAGCATTGTAAAAATCACAAGCAAACCCTGCTGAGTGTGGATCTTTCCAAGCCTCTTCAACATGAAGAGAGCAGCAGACAGAGAGGGAGGAAGGATTTGCCACCCTTGCATCGAAGGAGATTCAGCAATGGAATTGGAATTGCACTGCACTCAAAGCTCCTTATCATAGAATCATAGAATCAAGAAGGCTGGAAGAGACCTCAAGGATCATCGAGTCCAACCTGTCACCCTACACCTCATGCCTATCTAAACCATGGCACCAAGTGCCACGTCCAGTCCCCTCTTGAACACCTCCAGGGATGGTGACTCCACCACCTCCCTGGGCAGCCCATTCCAATGGCCAACCACTCTCTCTGTGAAGAACTTTCTCCTCACCTCCAGCCTAAACCTCCCCTGGCGCAGCTTGAGACTGTGTCCTCTTGTTCTGGTGCTGGTTGCCTGGGAGAAGAGACCAAACCCCTCCTGGCCACAACCTCCCTTCAGGTAGTTGTAGACAGCAATGAGGTCTGCCCTGAGTCTCCTCTTCTCCAGGCTAAACAGTCCCAGCTCCCTCAGCCTCTCCTCATAGGGCTTGTGCTCAAGGCCTCTCACCAGCCTCGTTGCCCTTCTCTGGACATGCTCCAGCAATTCAACATCTTTCCTAAACTGAGGGGCCCAGAACTGGACACAGTACTCAAGGTGTGGCCTAACCAGTGCTGTGTACAGGGGTACAATGACCTCCCTGCTCCTGCTGGCCACACTGTGCCTGATGCAGGCCAGGATGCCATTGGCTCTCTTGGCCACCTGGGCACACTGCTGGCTCATGTTCAGCTGCTGTCAACCAGTACCCCCAGGTCCCTTTCCACCTGGCTGCTCTCCAGCCACTCTGACCCCAGCCTGTAGCTCTGCATGGGGTTGTTGTGGCCAAAGTGCAGCACCTGGCACTTGGATTTGTTGAATGCCATCCTGTTGGACTCTGCCCATCTGTCCAGCCTCTCAAGGTCCCTCTGCAGAGCCCTTCTACCTTCTAACAGATCAACACCTGCTCCCAGCTTGGTGTCATCTGCAAATTTACTGATGATGGACTCAGTCCCCTCATCCAGATCATCAATAAAGATATTGAACAGGATGGGGCCCAGCACTGATCCCTGGGGGACACCACTAGTGACAGGCTGCCAGCTGGATGTGGCACCATTCACCACCACTCTCTGGGCTCGGCCCTCCAGCCAGTTCCTAACCCAGCACAGAGTGCTGCTGTCCAAGCCACAGGCTGCCAGTTTGGCCAAGAGTTTGCTGTGGGGGACAGTGTCAAAGGCCTTGCTGAAGTCCAGGTAGACTACATCCACAGCCTGCCCCACATCCACCAGGCTGGTCACCTGATCATAGAAGGAGATCAGGACCTGCCCCTCCTAAATCCATGTTGGCTGGGCCTGATCCCTTGGCTATCCTTCAGGTGCACAGTGATTGCCCCCAAGACAATCTGCTCCATGATTTTCCCTGGCACTGAGGTCAGGCTGACAGGCCTGTAGTTCCCAGGTTCTTCTGTGCGTCCCTTCTTGTGGATGGGTGTCACATTGGCCAGTTTCCAGTCTTCTGGGACCTCTCCAGTGAGCCAGGACTGGTGGAAAATGATGGAGAGAGGCTTGGCCAGCTCATCTGCCAGCTCTTTCAGCACCCTAGGATGAATCCCATCAGGTCCCATGGACTTGTGAATATCCAAGTGACTCAACAAGTCTCGAACTAATTCCACATGGATTTCAGGAGTACAACACTGCTCCTTGACCCCATCAACCAGCTCAGGAGGCCAGTTATCCTGAAGTCCTCCTGCCTTACTGTTGAAAATGGAGGCAAAGAAGGTATTTAGAATCTCAGCCTTCTCCTCATCCTTAGTCACAATGTTACCCTCCACGTCCAATAAAGAGTGGAGGCTCCTCTTGCCCCTCTTTTTAGCATTAATATATTTATAAAAATGCTTTTTGTTGTCCTTCACAGAAGCGGCCAGTTTAATTTCTAACTGTGCTTTTGCCTCTCTAATTTTTCTTCTACATGATCTAACAACATCCTTAAACATATCACTAGTTGCCTCCCCCCTTTCCAAAGGCGATAAACCCTCTTTTTTCCCTTAAATCCTTCAGGAGCTGCTTGCTCATCCAGGCCGGTCGTCTTCCCCGCCGGCTTGTCTTACGGCATGTGGGATCCCTTGAGGGGGGAAGGGAGGAATTTCTTTGCATCAAATGCATTATTTTCTGGCCTCAGAAGTTGTTTGCACTCTCTGATGTCATTGGCACGGTGCAGAAAGTTGTTGAATTGCTGAGGAGCATTCCTTGGACTTGATGACCTTGGGAGAGGTCTCTTCCAACCTGATTGATTCTGGGCTTCCAGCACAAGGAGAGCACCAATGCTCTCTGTAAACACAGACATCAGGACAGCTCCTAAGCAGCAGCTCCTAAGGTTCTCTCACTGCTTCCTGAACCACTTAGAGCTATGGCAATTTATATCAGGAGAACATCTGCTGTGTGTAATTTTATTTCCTGCTGTAGGGATGCTAAATGACAGTCTGGGGGCCATTAGCAGCTTCCCAGAGCAAGTGATTGGTAATTCACAGAGAACCTGCTGGGGCTCCTGGACATGCAGCAAGGCCTCTGCTAGGGACCTCCACATGGATACACAAAGGACTGAGGGTAAAAAGGGAACTGGTCTGTGGAAGAGGTGACCTAGCTCCAGGTGCTGGCCCAGAGAGAGCCACAACAGCAACACTAATGGTAGCAACCTTTGTGGAGAGAGAAGCTGTCAGAAAGAATGTTCCATGACTGCCTAAGAGGAGGTTGGAGTGAGCTGGGGGTTGGGCTCTTCTGCCTAGGATCAGGTGATAGAAGGAGAGGCAATGGCCTGAAATTGTGCCAGGGGAGAGTTGGGATGGAGAGGAGGAAAAAATTCTTTGCTGTCAGAGTGGTCAGGGATTGGCAGAGGCTGCCCAGGGAGGTGGTGGAGTCCCCACGGCTGGAGGTGTTCCAGAAACCTGCGGACTTTGGGAGGTGGTTTAGCTGGCAGGGTGGTGCTGGGTTGAAGGTTGGACTGGATGATCTTAGAGGTGTCTCTTCCAACCCATTCTGTGAGTCAATGACTCTGTAAATGAGGACAAATCACCACCACCTATTCATGGCAGTTTCAGCTCTGTTCCCTTCCTTGATCTCCTCATCTCCCCCATCTGCTTTCTCTCACTTTGCATGCCCACAACACAGGAACCTGTTCATTTCTGTGCTGCCAGAGCCCTTTTCCCTCCCCCTCACTTCCTTGTGGATTTGCTGGGGGCACAGAGGATCTGCAGACACTCTCCTCTTCAATGGGCAGACTCCAGAGGGAATTCAGAAGCAGAAAGGAAATTAATTAGGAGTTGCCACTCTACCAGGAAGGGTTTAAGTGCAGAGCAGCTGGAGGCAGCTCAGTCTTTAGACTGGGCTGTCAAAACATGCAAAGCAGTGTAGCTGCTGCTTCTGTGTCTCCTTACTCTGCCTCTCCTCCATCCCTCCAGGGATTCCATACCTGCAAAATATTTGCTCTTTACAGCAAGTTGAATCCTTCCCAAGAAATTCTGCACCATTACTTTTAACTGCTGGATCAAGCAGTGCCTAAAGAGCTTTCAGTGGTACTCTTAGCAAGAGCCTTTCCTCCTCATGCTTCAGAAAGCCTAAGACAGAAGCTTTGCAGATTCATTGAACAACTTAAGTTATTCATTTTCTACTTACTTATTAGTTTTCAACTTTAAGTTATTAATTTTCCCATTTGGGAAACTTGCTCTAGGAGATGCTGGAAGAAAAAGGTAGCAAAGAAGTGTTAGGAAGTTTAATTACTCTGCTGCAGCACACAACAGGAGAGGCAACCCCAGGCAGGGCTACAGACTGGGGGATGAGTAGCTGGAGAGCAGCCAGGCAGAGAGGGACCTGGGGGGGCTGGTTGGCAGCAGCTGAACAGGAGCCAGCAGTGTGCCCAGGGGGACAAGAAGGCCAATGGCATCCTGGCCTGCATCAGGAACAGTGTGGCCAGCAGGAGCAGGGAACTCATCCTGCCCTGTGCTCAGCACTGCTCAGGCCACACCTGGAGTGCTGTGTCCAGTTCTGGCCTCCTCAATTCAAGAGAGAGGTTGAGATGCTGGAAGGTGTCCAGAGAAGGGCAACAAGGCTGGGGAGGGGTCTGGGGCACAAGGCTGGGGAGGGGTCTGGGGCACAGCCCTGTGAGGAGAGGCTGAGGGAGCTGGGGGTGTTCAGCCTGGAGAAGAGGAGGCTCAGGGCAGACCTCATTGCTCTCTACAACTACCTGCAGGGAGGTTGTAGCCAGGTGGGGCTTGGGCTCTGCTCCCAGGCAAGCAGTGACAGAAGCAGAGGACACAGTCTCAAGCTCTGCCAGGGAGGTTTAGGCTGGATGTGAGGAAGAAATTCTTCCCAGATAGAGAGATTGCCCTTGGGATGTGCTGCCCAGGGAGGTGGTGGAGTCACCATCACTGGAAGTGTTCAAAACCAGCCTGGATGAGGCACTCAGTGCCATGGCTTAGTTGATTAGGTGGTGTTGGGTGCTAGGTTGGACTTGATGATCTCAAAGGTCTTTTCCAACCTGGTTAATTCTGTGGTGATTGAGGGTGCTGGGGGATGAGAAGCTCAACAGGAGCCAGCAATGTGAGTTAGCAGCCCAGAAACCAACCCTGTGCTAGGCTGAGCCCCAGGAGCATGGGCAGCAGGGGCAGGGAGGGGATTGGAAGAGGCTCCCTGGAGGTGTTTCAGGGAGGCAGAGCTGTGGTGCTGAGGGCCATGGCTCAGCCCCAGCCTTGGCAGAGTGAGAGAATGGTTGGACTGGGTGAGCTTTAAGGGCTGTCCCAAGCATAACCATTGCATGACTGATTCTCAGCTGGAACTACAGAACCACTGCAGTACAGTTCAGGGACAGCAGAGGGAAGCCAAACACCTCAGCAGCCCTCTCCTGCAGTCCTGGCACAGACACCAGCAGTGCTGCCTGCCCCATGCAAACCTGCCAGACAAGTGACTGACAGCATGGCTCTGCTCTGCCTCTTCCACTGGTGTGCTGCATGCTGCCAAGCTCCAGGCTGCTCCCTGCAGGTGCTCCTGTGGTGATGCTGGGAGCCTGGGAACGCTCACAGGCAGAGCACTTGAGAGTAACTTTATGAAGCATTCAGGCAGGAGGATAATTTGCTAATCCTGGAAGGTCAGGGGTTGCAAAGGATCTCCAGAGGTCATCCAGTCCAATCCCCTGCCAGAGCAGGGTCAGCCAGGGCAGGGCACACAGGAACACATTCAGATGGGTCTGGAAAGTCTGCAGAGAAAGAGACTCCACAACCTCTCTGGGCAGCCTGCTCCAGGCCTCCAGCACCCTCACACCAAAGAAGTTTCTCCTCATGTTGAGGTGGAACTTCCTGGGTTCCAGTTTGTGTCCCCTGCCCTCTGTCCTATCTCAGGACACCACTGCAAAGAGCCTGACCCCTGCTGCTTGCCCCCCACCCTTCGATATAAACATTCATAAAATCCCTTCTCAGCCTTCTCCTCTCCAGACCAAGCAGCCCCAGGGCTCTCAGCCTCCACACACACTGTCAGGCTGGGTGCTGGACTGGCCCCTGTGCTTTCTTCCTTGTTTGCTGTTTGCTCCACAGCAGCTCTGCTCATTTCCACCCTGGACATACCATTTTTAGGGTGATTTTTTTTTCCAGCACCCATCACCCTGACAAGGCTCCCAGGAGGTCCAGCTCATCCCCTTCACCAGCTGTACAGGATGGATTCCCTTTCACCCAGAGTACAGAGGTAAGGCAAATGCAAATATGATCAGAACAGCTTTCTGTTCCCACTCTGAGCTGCAGCCAGCTGCACATGAGCCACGGTGTGCCCAGCTGAGCAAGAAAGCCACCAGCAGCCTGGCCTGGAGCAGCAATGGTGTGGCCAGAAGGAGTAGGACAATGATTGTCCTCCTGTCCTGAGCACTAGTGAGGCCACATCTCAAATATTGGGACACTCACCCCAAGGAGGACATTGAGAGGCTGGAGCATGTCCAGAGAAGGGCAACAAAGCTGGGGAATGGTCTGGAGAAGAGGGCTGGGGAGGAGCAGCTGAGGGAGCTGGGGGTGTTTGGTGTGGAGGAGGCTGAGGAGAGACCTCATTGCTCTCTGCGGCTCCTTGAAAGGAGGTTGCAGTGAGGTGGGGTCAGCCCCTTCTGTCTAGCATCAGGTGTTAGAAGGAGAGGCAATGGCCTGAACTTGTGCCACGGGAGGGTTAGGTTGGAGAGGAGGAAAAATTTCTTTGCTGCAAGCGTGGTGAGGGATTGGAAGAGGATGCCCAGGGAGGTGGTGGAGTCCCCATCCCTAGAGATATTCCTGAACCCTGTGGCCATGGCACTTGGGGCATGGTTTGGTGGCCATGGTGGGGTTGGGTTGAGGGTTGGACTGGGTGATCTTGGAGGTCTTTTCCAGCTTAAACACTTCTGTGATTCTTCAGTGTACCCCAAGAAGCTCTGGACATGCAGTTGACTTCCCCTTCAGCTTCCCTTTCAGAATGGTCTGGGTTGGAAGGGAGCTCCAAAGCTCATCCAGTCCAACCCCCTCTGCAGTCAGCAGGGACATCCTCCACTAGATCAGGTTGCCCAGAGCCCTGTGGAGCCTCACCTTGAATATCTCCAGGGACAGGGCCCCAACCACCTCCCTGGTTTTCCCCTCTCCTAACTTGTGGCACCCACATTTGCTCCCCTTTTCCCATCCTCCCCAGTCTTGCTGGATCTCCTCATCTGGTGTTTGTGATATGTGTGGCCTGGGATCTTCTCCCTGGCCCCCAGCTGTGTCAGATCACTGCTGCTGGTTCTCATCCTGTGACACAAACCAGGGTTAGCCATGGGCACACCAACCTTAACATCTCTGTTCATCTTCACACACCCCCCCACCCCACCCCCAGCAAGAGGGGTAGCAAACCCCTCCCAAACAAACAAACAACAAAAAACACCCAAAAAATCCCAAACCACAAACCCAAAACAAACCAAACCACAAAAAAACAACAACAAACAAACAAAACCCACCAAACCACACACACAAACAAAAAAAAAAAAAACAAAAACCCCAGAAAAACCCCAAAACAACAAAACAAAAAACCCCAAAACAACAAAACAAAAAATCCCCAAACCAACACAACAAAAAGAACACCAAAAAACCCAAAACAACAAGAAAACAAAACCTTAAACCAACCAACAAAAAGAACACTAAAAAAACCCCAAAACAACAAGAAAACAAAAAACCCCCAAACCAACAAAACAGAAACCCCACCCAAAACAAGCAAAAAAATCCCAAACCAACAAAACATCAAAAAACACCAAAACAACAATAAAACGAAAAAAAAACAAAAGCAACAAAACACCAAAAAAACCAACCAACAACAAACAACAAAATAAAACAAAACCCCAAACCAACAAAGCAAAAAAAACCCCAAACCAACCAAACAAAAAAAAACACCAAAAAAACCCCAAACCAACAAAACAAAAAAACACACAAAACAACAAAAAAAACACAAACCAAAACCACAAAACAACAAAACAAAACACCAAAACAACAAAAAACACCAAAAAAACACAAACAAAAAACCCAAACCAACAAAACAAACAAACACCAAAAAAAACCACAAACAAACAAAACAAAAACACCAAAACAAGACACAAAAACCCCAAACCAAGAAAACAAAACCCTAAACTAACCAAATAAAAAGAACACAAAACCCCCCAAAACAACAACAAAAAACCCCCAAACCAACAAAACCAACCCACCCAAAACAAAAACAACCAAAACCCCCAAAACAACAAACCAAACCAAACCCCAAAAGCCACAGAACAAAACAAACCCACCAAAAAAACCCAAAACAACAGAAAAACTCCCTAAACCAAAGCAAACCAAACCCAAAACCCCAAAAAACCCCAAAACAACAAAACAAAATACCCCCAAACCAACCAAACAAAAGAACACCAAAAAACCCAAACAATAAACCAAAAAAAACCCAAAACAACAAAACAAAGCAAACCACCAAAACCAACAAGAAAACTCCAAACCAGCAAAACAAAGCAAAAAACCCCCCAAACCAACAATAAAAAAAAAACCCCAAAGCACCAAAACCAAAAAACCCACAAAAAAAACCCCCAAACCAACAACCCCCCATACCTTGGCCAAACCCCACCCAACCCAAACCCCTTTGCTGTACCAAATAAAGCTGATGGTGACACACAGCCAAAAATAACTCCTTGTGTTAAGTGCAAGGGAGGAAAGCCTCAATACAAAGCTTGATTGCAACCAGGTTTCAATTTCACCAAGTTTAAATACAAGACCTGCCTTAAAATAACTTCTGGAGACACATCTCTTGCTCTCTCTCTCTCTCTCTCTCTCTCTCTGTCTCTCTAAGCTGATTTGCTTTCACCAGGTCTGTACAGGTATCCAGTTGTAACACTTGACAGTAGTCTGCTGAAGCACTCAGAGGGCACACTCTGAGCAGTACACACTGGAGATAGTTAGGTTCATGCCTGTCCCTCCTCTTCCACCAAGGGTCTGCAAGCCCACGTTGAGTCCTCGCCTCCGCCAGGTGACCAGCCACCTGCTACCCCACAGCTCCCCTGAGCCCCTGCCCCAGAGTCCCACAGTCTCCTCCTTCCAAGGCTCACTGGATCCAGATGGTGTTGCCCCTGTCTGGCCTGCGAGACTCCACTGTCAGCTCTCCAAAGGTGGAGAAGAACTGCTCCATCTCCTTCTGCAGCATGGCATTCCTCTTCTCGGCGTCCTCCTTGGCCCGCTCCGCGTTGCGCATCTTGATCTCCACCATGGTGAACTTCTTCCGCTCCTGGTCCAGCTCCTCATGCAGGGCCAGCATCTCCGTCTCCAGGCTGAGATTCCTCTGCTCCAAGCTGCCAACAGCAAGCACAAGCAGACAGCTCCTCAGGGGCAGAAGCTCAAACCACCACCACCACCACATGCAGCACAGCCACGGGGCGTGGCCTTCAGAAAGCCTGGACTAGGGTAGGGAGGTGTGTAAGGCAAGCCTGGCTTACCTGGGGAGGTGTAGCCAGCAAGCCTGACTTACTCGGGGAGGTGTAGCCAGCAAGCCTGGCTTACCTGGGGAGGTGTAGCCAGTATGCCTGGCTTACTCGGGGAGGTGTAGCCAGCAAGCCTGGCTTACCTGGGGAGGTGTAGCCAGCATGCCTGGCTTACTGGGGGGTAGCATGCCTGGCTTACTCGGGGAGGTGTAGCCAGCAAGCCTGGCTTACCTGGGGAGGTGTAGCCAGCATGCCTGGCTTACTCGGGGAGGTGTAGCCAGCAAGCCTGGCTTACCTGGGGAGGTGTATCCAGCATGCCTGGCTTACCTGGGGAGGTGTATCCAGCATGCCTGGCTTACTCGGGGAGGTGTAGCCAGCAAGCCTGGCTTACCTGGGGAGGTGTAGCCAGCATGCCTGGCTTACCTGGGGAGGTGTAGCCAGCATGCCTGGCTTACTCGGGGAGGTGTAGCCAGCAAGCCTGGCTTACTCGGGGAGGTGTAGCCAGCAAGCCTGGCTTACCTGGGGAGGCGTAGCCAGCAAGCCTGGCTTACCTGGGGAGGCGTAGCCAGCAAGCCTGGCTTACCTGGGAAGGCGTAGCCAGCAAGCCTGGCTTACTCGGGGAGGCATAGCAGGCAAGTCTGGCTTACCTGGGGAGGTGTATCTGGCAAGGCTGACTTAGCTGGGGAGGTGTATAAGGCAAGGCTGACTTAGCTGGGGAGGTGTACCCAGCAAGCCTGGCCTGGCAGGTCAAAGGAGGTTCTCCTCTTCCTCTACTCTGCCCCAGTGAGGCCTCACCTGGAGTACTGTGTCCAGTTCTGGGCTCCCCAGTTCAAGAGGGACAGGGAATTGGTGGAGGGAGGCTACAAAGGTGCTGAGGGACCTCTGGAGATCTTCCAGTCCAATGCCCTGCCAGAGCAGGACCAGAGAATGCAGCACAGGGCACACAGGAAAACATCCAGATGGGTCTTGAAAGTCTCCAGAAAAGGAGACAAAGAGACACCAGAACCCCTCTGGCAACCTCTCCAGAGGTTCCTTCCAACCACTACCACTCTATGACATCACAAAAGCAAGGCCAGAGTATGCCAGCACCAAGGGACAGGAAACTCAGTGGTGAGCACCCCTGCAGGGACTGCATCTAGTGCAGGTTGCTGGCAAGTCATGAGAGAGGAAAAAGGTCAGGGTTGGAAAGGACCTCAAGGCTCAGCCAATGCCAACCCCCTGCCATGGGCAGGGACACCTCACACCACAGCAGGTTGCTCACAGCCACATCCAGCCTGGCTGCAAACACCTCCAGGGATGAGGCTTCCACCACCTCCCTGGGCAACCTCTGCCAGGCTCTCACCACAGTCATGAGGAAGAACTGCTTCCTAACATCCAATCTGAATCTACCCATTTCTAGTTTTGCTCCATCCCCCCCACTCCTATCCCTCCCTCACACCCTAAAAAGTCCCTTCCCAGTTTTCTTGGAGGCCCCTTTGGATCCTGGAAGGCCACAAGAAAGTCTCCTGGGAGCCTTCTCCTCTCCAGCCTGCACAACCCCAACTCTCTCAGGCTGTCCTCAGAGCAGAGCAGCTCCAGCCCTCTGCTCATCCTCAGGGCCCTTCTCTGGACACCTTCCAGCCCCTCCAGAGCCTTCCTGCAACAGAGGCTCCAGACCTGGCCCCAGAGCTGCAGCTGGGGTCTGAGCAGAGTGGAGCAGAGGGGGAGAATCCCCTCCCTGGCCCTGCTGGCCACACTTCTCTTGCTGCAGCCCAGGATTCGATTTGCTTTCTGGGCACACTTGTGGCTCACGTTGACCCTCTCCAAAAGGCAGTGAGACAGCAGAGCCAAAGCCTCCTTACCTTTTTATCC
The DNA here is from genome assembly GCF_027791375.1 of Indicator indicator. Classification (NCBI taxonomy): domain Eukaryota; kingdom Metazoa; phylum Chordata; class Aves; order Piciformes; family Indicatoridae; genus Indicator; species Indicator indicator. Next base: position 16,086,484 of record NC_072034.1, on the reverse strand, counting down.
TTGTCTCATACTCCACTTTTTGCTTGGCCATCTCCTGCTTCAAGCTGGACACCAGGCTGTGCAGAGCACTGTGGTTGTTGGTGCTGCTGGCCACAAACGTTTCTCCGTTGTCGCTGCTGCTGGTGGCCCGGCTGCTGTGGGCCCCCACGCTCCTCCTGTCACTTTTGTTCTCGTAATCATCTGGGTTAGAGAGGTCTTCCTGGGCTGGGCCATCCAGTACCGAGTCTTCAAAGGTCCCCACATAAAAGTCCTGCTCGGGGCAAGTGGTGGTGGAGGAGCGACAGGAGTTGGAGTGCTCGGGGAGGGATATTTCACAAGAGGAGGTGGACCAGGTGGCGCTGTCCACGCTCTGCTTGTCCTCAGAGTTCCCCCCGGAGAACTGCTGGTGGACATTGTCGTAGGTGGACAGCCTGTTGTGCTGGCCTGCCTCGCTCAGGCCTTCCCTCTGCCTGCTGTCCCTCAGCGTGACGAAGCCGTTGGGGACCCAGCCCAGGCTGCGGCCGCCCAGGGCATTGCCGTGCCCCTCGCTGCCCACCAGCCCCAGCCTCGCCCCCCCGTTCTGCACGCTCTGTGTGCCCATCTTGGTCACGGCCCCTTTGATGGAGGAGGTTCTCCTGGCCTGCAGGCTGCAGCTGGGCAAGGTCTGGCTCTTCTCAGGGCCCTCCAGGGAGCTGCTGAAGGAGCCGTTGGTGACGATGCCGCTGCCCTTGTTGAAGGCAGGGTTTTTCTTCACCGTCAGCGGAGGGCTTCTGGTGACATCTGCCTTCTGGAGGCTGTTCCTGGGGCTGTTTGTCTTGCTGCCTGGCAGGGCAGGCTGAGGCTCACCGTCCAGGCTTGCCCTCTGGGGAGACTCGGGCTTCTCCCACGAGCAGTGCCTCACGGCAGCCTCCTTGGCGGTGTTGTTGTTCTCCTTGTTCTGCAGCTGCCCCCCAGCTGCTTTCTTTGGCGTTTCGGTGTTGTTGTTGTTGCACACCTCTGGTCCCAGCTGCAGGTCTGTGTCCTTGGGAAACAGCTCCTCATGCTTGCTGATCATCACTGACATGAGCTGCTGGACTACTACCGTGCCTGGAAGGAGACACCGAGCACGTGGTCATTAAGGGACTGCTTGGTTGAGGGCCTAACTGCACTTAGAATAGAAGCAACCAGGTTGAAGAGACCTCCAAGCTCATCCAGTCCTACCTTTCACCCAGCCCTGTCCAATCAACCAGACCATGGCACTAAGTGCCTCATCCTGGCTTTTCTTGAACATCTCCAGGGATGGTGACTCCACCACCTCCCTGGGCAGCACATCCCAATGGCAAATCTCTCTCTCTCTGAAGAACTTCCTCCTAATCTCCAGCCTATGCCTCCCCTGGCACAGCTTGAGACTGTCCCCCCTCCTTCTGCTGCTGGTTGCCTGGGAGCAGAGCCCAACCCCCACCTGGCTACAACCTCCCTGCAGGTAGTTGTAGAGAGCAATGAGGTCTGCCCTGAGCCTCCTCTTCTCCAGGCTGAACACCCCCAGCTCCCTCAGCCTCTCCTCACAGGGTTTGTGTTCCAGTATCCCAGTGTATCAGAGGCTGGAAGGGACCTCCAGAGATCATCAGGTCCAACCCCCCTGCCAGGGCAGGATCACTTAGGGGAGTCTGCACAGGAATGCATCCAGGAGGGGGAATGGCTTCAAACTATAAAAGAATAGATTTAGATTGGATGTTAAGAACAAGTTCTTTAGCATGAGAGTGGTTAATCACCGGAAAATGTTGTCCAGGGATGTAGTTGAGGTCCCATCCCTGGAGATATTCAAGGTCAGGCTCAACAAGGCTCTGAGCAGTCTGATCTAGTGGAGGAGGCTCTAGTTGGAAAGTCTCCAGAGAAGGAGACTCCACAACCCCCTGGGCAGCCTGCTCCAGGGCTCTGTCACCCTCACTGTAAAGAAGTTTCTCCTCATCTTGAGCTGAAATCTTCTATGGTCAAGTTTGAAGCCATTGTTCCTTGGCTTATCACTGGGAGCCACCCAGCAGAGCCTGGCCCCCTCCACTTGACACCCACCCCTCAGCTATTGATAGACATTGATCAGATCCCTCTCAGAATTCTCCCCTCTAGACTCAATGTCCCCAGGGCTCTCAGTCTCTCTTCCTAGAGGAGATGCTCAAGTCCCCAAATCATCCTTGTGGTTCTCTTCTACTTTCAACACTTCCAGGCTTGGAGCCTCCACAACTTCTCTGGGCAACCTGTTGCAGTCCCTCACCACCCTCATGGGGAAGAATTTCATCCTCATGTCTCATCTAAATCCAGCTTCTAAGGTGTAGTGGTTTCAAACTAGAGAAGAGCAGATTTAGATTGGATGCTCACAGAATCAGCCAGGTTGGAAGAGACCTCCAAGATCATCAGGTCCAACCAATCATCCAACCCTAACTAATCAACCAGACCTTGGCACTAAGTGCCTCATCCAGGCTTTAGTTAAACACCTCCAGGGATGCTGGCCCCACCACCTCCCTGGGCAGCCCATTCCAATCTTTCTTTCTGGGAAGAGCTTCTTGCTAAGATCAAGCCTAACCTTCCCCCTGCACAGCTTGAGACTGGATGTTAGGAAGAAGCTGTGCACCAGGAGGCTGCTGGAACTCTGAAAGAGGTTGCCCAGGGAGGTGGTTGAGGCTCCATCCCTGGAGATATTCCAGGTGAGGCTGGACAGGGCTCTGGGCAACCTGATCTAGTGGAAGATGTCCCTGCTGACTGCAGGGAGTTGAACTGGATGAGCTTTGGAGGTCCCTTCCAACCCAGGTGATTCTATGATTCTTCCAGTTTGAAGCCATTAGACCTCATCCTATCCTTGCCTTGGTAAAAAGTCCCTCCCCAGCTCTCCTGTAGCCCCCTTCAGGTACTGGAAGGCTGCTCTAAGGTCTCCCTGGAGCCTTCTCCTCTCCAGGCTGAACAGCCCCAACTCTCCCAGCCTGTCCTCAGGTGGGCAGAGGTGCTCCCATGAACACAAACACTCAGCAAGCACTCAGCTGGGACAAACATTGACACAGTGCACCTCTGTGTGCAACACCCTGACCATTTAACTGCCTGAGGTGCCTCCAACTACTGGGCCAAATCAGCACCACTTCTTCTTTCCATCAAACCAGGCCAGCAGGCCCCACAGACCCCCTAAGAAGAGGAGGGAAGTATCACAGAATCACAGAGCTGTTGAGGTTGGAAGAGACCTGAAGGTTTTGAAGGCCAGGCTGGACGTGGCTGTGAGCAACCTGCTGTGGTGTGAGGTGTCCCTGCCCATGGCAGGGGGCTTGGAACTGGCTGAGCCTTGAGCTCCCTTCCAACCCTGGCAGTTTTGTGCTATTTGATGCAAAAATATGGGAAAAAAAAAAAGGATAGTTTGCTGCCTGACCAAGCCAAACATTCACAGCAGTTATCCATCAGGCTATGAAGCTCTACAGAAGTGTGGAGGTAAGAGGAGCTACCCCTGCAGCCAGACTGGGAGCTGTGGAGGTACAAAGAGAGAGAGAGGGTGAAGGTGAAGGGAGAGGCAGCATGCACTCATGCACAGAAAATGTCTCTTCTGCAAGAGACAGGAGGAGACAGTTGGGAGGAAGAAAACAAAGCAGGAAAGTCTCTGGAGATTTCTTCTCACAGGATGATGTAAGCTGTGCTAACAAGGACCTCAGTGACACAGTGAAGCTTTTCTCTGCACCCCCAGATCAGATAGTCACAGTGCACTGGAGACAAAGGCACACAGAGAGCAGGGGGAAGCCAGCAATGCAGCTCTAAGGGTCTCTGAAGCTTCACAGGTTTGATGGTGCTCATGCAGAGCCATTACAAGCATGCAGGTAAATTGGACACCTGCTCTTGCAAGCCCTTTTGAGTTAACTGCATGATCAAACCATACATTGTGACAAGGAGGATCCAGACACTGAAGTGCAGATGCAAGGTCTTGCACGTGGATCAGGTCAATCCCAAGTGCTGCACCCAGAATGGGCAGAGAGCAGCCCTGAGGAGAAGGGCCTGGGGCTGCTGGGTGAGGAGCAGCTCAGCAGGAGCCAGCAATGTGAGCTGGCAGCCCAGGAGCCAACCCTGTGCTGGGCTGAGCCCCAGCAGGGTGGGCAGCAGGGGCAGGGAGGGGATTCTGCCCCTCTGCTCTGCTCAGACCTCACCTGCAGTGCTGGGGCAGCTCTGGAGTCCTCAGCACAGGAGAGACAGGGACCTGTTGGAGCAGGGACAGAGGAAGCCACCACAGTTATGTAAAGGCTGGAGCACCTCTGCTATGGGGACAGCCTGGGAGAATTGGGGCTGCTCAGCCTGGAGATAAGAAGGCTCCAGGGAGACCTTTGTGCAGCCTTGCAGTGCTTGAAAGGGCTCCAGGAGAGCTGGGGAGGGACTTTTGACAAAGGCATGGAGTGACAGGATGAGAGGTGATGGCTTCAGACTGGAAGAAGCTGGATTGAGATGAGACAGGAGGAAGAAAGGTGAGGCACTGGCACAGGTGGCCCAGAGGGATTGTGAAGGCTCCAAACCTGGAAGGCAGGTTAGATGGGGTTAGATGGTGTAGTGGGAGGTGTCCCTGCCCCTGGCAGGAGGGGTGGAACTGGCTGATCTTTAAGCTCCTTTCCAACCCAAACCACTCTAGGATTCTGTGATTAAAACCCCTCTTCATGTTAGAAGGTTTTCTAGCTTCTCTGAGCTGCTGTTCAGACATCCAAACCTGCTGCTCACTGCTTTCACACCTTCACAACAACATGGATGGGGTGGGAAGAATTAAATGGGAGGAGGAGGAAACAGAAGACTGGAGGAAAACAATTAAATAAACAAAGTCTGTGAGGAATTTTTGCACCTGGGGGAAAGAAAAAGCATCAAGCAAACAACAACAGAAGTCCACAAGCTCTCAGGTAAACTCTGAGCACAGCAGTTTTGAGGTTTGGGAAGATTTTCAGTGCAGAGTCTGTGTACAGCCCTAATTTCTGAGAGAGTTCCATAAATCCTCCCTAGTAACAAGTTGATGAGAGCAGCACCAGACTTGGTGGAGTTAGGTCAGGTTATGGGGCTGGACTCAAGGATCTTAAAGCCAAGCAAAATGATTCTATGAAATCCAAACAAGTTTGGAGAGAGAAAAAAGTTGTCGTGGACTCTATGGAGAACTAAGGCCACAAAGACTAAGCCTAGGAGGAAATTATAGGAGGCAACTCTAGGGAAAAGGAGCTGGGAGTGCTGGGGGCCAACAGGATGCCCATGAGCCAGCAGTGTGCCCTGGTGGCCAAGAAGGCCAAGGGGCTCCTGGGGTGCATCAAGAGGAGTGTGGCCAGCAGGTGAGAGAGGTTCTCCTCCCCCTCTGCTCTGCCCTGCTGAGGCCACAGCTGGAGCATTGTGTCCAGTTCTGGGCTCCCCAGCTCAAGAGGAACAGGGAACTGCTGGAGAGGGCACAGCAAAGGGCTGCAGAGCTGCTGAGGGCACTGCAAGAGCTCTGGTGAGGCAAGGCTGAGAGCCCTGGGGCTGTTAGCCTGCAGAAGAGCAGCCTGAGGGGGATCTGATCAATGCTGATCAATACTCCTAGGCTGGGGGTCAGGAGGATGGGGCCAGGCTTTGTTCAGTGGTGCCCAGGGACAGGACAAGGGCTCAGGGCACAAAGTGGAACATCAGAAGTTCATCTGAACATGAGGAGGATCTTCTGTAATGTAAGGGTGAGGGAGCCCTGGGGCAGGCTGCCCAGAGGGGTGGTGCAGACATCCCAAACCCACCTGGACATGTTCCTGTGTGACCTTGTCTAGGTGACCCTGCCTTGGCAGGAGGCTTGGACTGGATGATCTCCAGAGATCCCTCCCAACCCCTACCCACTGTGATTCTGTGAGATTTTCCTGGCTAGATTTTTGCAGCCAAAGGCTGCAGCTGAACACTGCTGTGAAGGGCAGAATGCTGCTGACAGGCTGATCCCTGCCGTGCCGGGAGGGATTTGGGACACTCGAGTCACTGCAGTATGAGCCTGGAGTGACCTTCTCATCCCTCAGAACTGAAGCTCAAACATCAAGTGCACTCCAAGCACACATGCTGAATAGGAACATGCTGGATTTGCAGCAAGTTTGGAGAGAAGAAGTCCAAGGGAAGCTGCCAGGGCAGCACAACCCTCATGCAAAGCCTCTTTACAGAGCTGCCACATTTCAGTCGCTTTTTAGAGTCAACTGCAAAGTTTTTACCCAGGAGTTCATTCAAGCTGAAGAATTCTGTGTCTGTAAAACAGATATATATGGAACTTACTGGTCTGTCCTGTGAGCAAACCTAAAGACTTCCCTCCTTTCTACTACCAGTTCTGCTCTTTAAGCTCACCCTCCATGATAGTCAGAGGATCTTCCACCTTGGGACGAAGGATGTTGGGGCCAAAAACGGTGGCCAGGTTTTGCACACTCATTTTGTTGATGCCTGAGTAGGACTGGACTTCATCAAGGAACCTGTGGAGAAGAAAGAGGCCTTTAAGGACCATGTTAAAAAGGACATTAAAAAAAAAATCAAACCATAAAATCAATTCAAAGCATAGTGATGGTTTCTTCACATCCTTCAAGGGTTTCCTTCTGAATACTCATGGGACACCTGGAAAGCTCAAGGTTAATTCTCCTCAACTCACAGGATCACAGAATGTTAGAGGTTGGAAGGGACCTCCAGAGATCAGCCAGTCAGGGTCACCCAGGGTAGTCCACACAGGAATGCATCCAGGTGGGTTTGGAAAGTGTCCAGAGAAGGAGACTCCACAACCTCTCTGGCAGCCTGCTCCAGGGCTCTCTCACCCTCACACCAAAAAAGTTTCTCCTCATGTTGAGGTGAAACCTTCTCTGTTCCAGTTTGTGTCCACTGCTCCTTGGCTTATCACTGCACATCACCCAGCAGAGCCTGGCCCCCTCCCCTTGTCTCCCACCCCTCAGCTATTGACAGACATTGATCAGATCCCTCTCAGCCTTCTCCTCTCCACACTAACCACCCCCAGGGCTCTCAGGCTCTCTTCCCAGGGGAGATGCTCAAGTCCCCAACTCCTCCTCCTGCCTCTCCCTTGGCCTCTCTCCAGCAGGTCTCTGTCTCTCTTGAACTGGGGGGCCCAGAGCTGGACACAGGATTGCAGCTGTGCTCTCAGCAGGGCAGAGCAGAGGGAGAAAAGAACCTGCAGCTGGGGAAGAACAACCCCAGGGCAGGCTAAGGGCTGAGCTGTTGGAGAGCAGCTCTGGAGAAAGACCTGGGACTGCTGGGGGACAACGGAGTGACCATGAGCTAGCAATGTGCCAAGAAGGCCAAGGGACTTCTGGGGTGCATTAAGACTGAGGGGAAGATCTGCTCAATGCTGATCAATACTCCAAGGCTGGGGGTCAGGAGGATGGGGCCAGGCTTTGTTCAGTGGTGCCCAGGGACAGGACAAGGGCTCAGGGCACAAAGTGGAACATCAGAAGTTCATCTGAACATGAGGAGGATCTTCTGTAATGTAAGGGTGAGGGAGCCCTGGGGCAGGCTGCCCAGAGGGGTGGTGGAGTCTCCATCTCTGGAAACACTCAAAACCTGCCTGGATGTGTTCCTGGGTGAGTGTGATGAAACAATCCAACAGGTTGCTCAGAGAGGTAGTTGAGGCCCCATGCCTGGAGATATTCAAGGTGAGGCTGGACAGGGCTCTGAGCAACCTGCTCTAGTGGAGGATGTCCCTGTTGACTGCAGGGGGTTGGGCTGGATGAGCTTTGGAGCTCCCTTTCAACCCAAACCATTCTATACTTTCTCCAGGTGACCCTGCCTTGGCAGAGGGATTGGACTCAATGCTCTCCAAAGGTCCCTTCCAACCCCTAACCACACTGTGAGCCACTGTGACACCATAGAGAGGACAGAAGACAGCCTTCTACCTGCCTGCACTTCTTGCTTATGAAAGCAAAGCCAGAACTGTGCACCTTGATGGAGCAAATGAGGGATGAGTCATGCAGCAAACCTCTGCTTTTAGTGCATCCACTGAAGTTCAGCCATTCTCTGAGCATGGGCAAGGCTCTTCCTTCAGGGCACATAGCCAGCCAGGCCTGCCTGCCAGCTCACAGCTGGGAATGCCACAGGGATGTGCTTGCAGGAGCACTCACCTGCAGATATACTTCAGCAGATTGTAATTGGCAGCTGGCAGGCTCTTCACTTGCTTCACCAGTTCTTTAAGGCCCTGCGTGTGATTTAAGGATAAAAACAAACAAACAGGGAGTGAGGAGGCAGCAGTTCTTGGGATTCTACCAAAGAGACAGAAAAAGGCAGCAGTTCCTCTCAGCAGACTAGGAGCACAACACTGAAACTGCAGTGCTCAGTGATACACAGAGGGTACCACCAGGGACACCTTCCAGAGTCCAAGCTGTGTGCTCCACCTGACACACTGCAGGGCAGGGATGGCATCCAGAGGGACTAGGACAGGCTTGAGACATTCTTGGCCCAAGCCAGGCTCATGAAGTTCAACAAGGCCAGATGCAAGGTCCTGCACCTGGGTCAGGGCAATCCCAAGCACAGATCCAGGCTGGGTGAGGAGAGACTCAAGAGCAGCCTTGAGGAGAAGGCCTTGGGGGTGTCAGGTGGTGACAAAGTGCCCAGGAGCCAGCAATGGTCCCTGGCAGCCCAGAGCCAGCTGTGTGCTGAGCTGCATCCAGAGCAGGGAGAGCAGCAGCACAGGGAGGGGATTCTGCCCTCTGCTCTGCTCTGCTCTGACCCCACCTGCAGCACTGCCTCCAGCTCTGGGGCCCCCAGCACAAGAAGGACCTGGAGCTGCTGGAGAGGGTCCAGAGAGGGCCATGAAGATGATCAGAGGGCTGGAGAACCTCCCCTGTGGGGACAGGCTGCTCTAAGGTCTCCCTGGAACCTTCTCTTCTCCAGGCTGAACACCCCCAGCCCCCTCAGCCTGTCCTCACAGCTGAACTGGTCCAACCCCCTGATCAATTCCATGGCCTCCTCTGGACCTGCTCCATCACATCCATGTCCTTCCTCTATTGAGGGCTCCAGAGCTGCACACAGTACTCCAGGTGAGGTCTCCCCAGGGCAGAGCACAGTGGCACAATCACCTCTCTGGCTCTGCTGGCAACACTGCATCCAAAGCAGGATGCGATTTGCCTTCTGTGCTGCAAGCTCACACTGCCTGCTCCTGTACAGGCACAGCAGAGGTTGGCACATGCCAGCAGGAAACTGCCAACTCACCATCTCCTCCTCCTTGCTGAGCAGTTTGGCACAGGACAGGAACTCCTCATACTTGGCATAGGGAACGACTGGCTCCGGGAGCTCCCTCAGGTACAGCTTGAGCAGCGACGCCACCGTGTGCACATCCGTGGTGCTGGGGGGTGGAACACAGGAGGCCATCAGCAGGCTCACACCTTGACATTCCCAGGATACAAAGTGGCACTGCTCCATCCTCACCCCATATTTCATTGACAAAAGATGCACTAGAGAGAGAGCAGATCTGGAATCTGGGGGTTGGGTTGCTTAGGGCACCTGCAAGTGACTAATTGACAACTCTGCTGATTTCCTGCTCTGAGTTCCTGCAGAGGTGAGCACAAGCCAACCTCTGGAGGGTCAACAAGACCAAGGGCAAGGGCCTGCAGCTGGGTTGAGGCAATCCCACGCACAAATCCAGGCTGAGGAGAGGGACTTGGGGGTGCTGGGGGAGGAGAAGCTGAGCAGGAGCCAGCAGGGAGCACTTGCAGCCCAGAGAGCCAAGCAGAGCCTGGGCTGCAGCAAGAGAAGTGTGGCCAGCAGGGCCAGGGAGGGGATTCTCCCCCTCTGCTCCACTCTGCTCAGACCCCACCTGCAGCTCTGGGGCCAGGTCTGGAGCCTCTGTTGCAGGAAGGCTCTGGAGGGGCTGGAAGGTGTCCAGAGAAGGGCCCTGAGGATGAGCAGAGGGCTGGAGCTGCTCTGCTCTGAGGACAGCCTGAGAGAGTTGGGGTTGTGCAGGCTGGAGAGGAGAAGGCTGCCAGGAGACCTTCTGGTGGCCTTGCAGCATCTGAAGGGGGCTCCAAGAAAGCTGGGGAGGGACTTTGGAGGGTGTGAGGGAGGGATAGGAGTGGGGGGATGGAGCAAAAGTAGAAGTGGGGAGATTCAGATTGGATGATAGGAAGAAGTTTTACACCACGAGGGTGGTGAGAGCCTGGCAGAGGTTGCCCAGGGAGGTGGTGGAAGCCTCATCCCTGGAGGTTTTTGCAGCCAGGCTGGATGTGGCTGTGAGCAACCTGCTGTGGTGTGAGGTGTCCCTGCCCATGGCAGGGGGTTGGAACTGGCTGAGCCTTGAGCTCCCTTCCAACCCTGACAGTTCTGTGGTTCTATGATCAGAACAGCCTTGGATTACTGTGGTCTGGTGGAAGCTGTCTGATTCCAGGTAGGAGAAGAGAAATGATAAAGCACTGTGCCTGTAAAGCTGGCATTAAAATGTTAAGCACCCTCCTGGATTCAAACTCCCAGCAACTCCCAGCTCCCAGCCAGGCACTAGGGAAATTCTGCAAACAAAACACTACCAAAATCTACATTTTCTAAGAATCACAGAATGACAGCAGCTGGAAGGGACCTCCAGAGATCATTGAGTTCAGTCCCCTTGCCAGAGCAGGATCACCTAGGGCAGGTCACACAGGAACACATCCAGGCAGGTTTTGAAGACATCCAGTGAAGGAGACTCCACAACCTCTCTGGGCAGCTCCAGCACCCTCACAGTAAAGAATTTTTTTCCCATGTTGAGATGGAATTTCCTGTGGTTGAGTTCACATCCACTGCCTGTTGTCCTGTCACTGGATATCAGTGAAAAGAGCCTGGCTCTATCCTTCTGCCAGCCACCCTGCAGGTATTTATGGACATGGATCAGATCCCTTCTCAGCCTGAACAGCCCCAGGGCTCTCACTCTCTCCTCCTAAGAGAGATGCTCCAGTCTCATAATCATCCTTCCAGCTCTGTTGAGCTCTCTCAAGCTCTCACTCTCTCCTCCTAAGAGAGATGCTCTTAATCATCCTTCTAGCTCTCTGTTGAGCTCTCTCAAGCAGATCCCTGTCCCTCTTGAACTGGGGAGCCCAGAACTGAACACAATACTCCAGGTGTGGGCTGACTAGGCCTGAGTGGTTTGGCCTGGAAGGGACCTTCAAGATCACCCAGTTCCAACCCCCTGCCATGGGCAGGGACACCTCACATTAGATCAGGTTGCTCAGAGCCACATCCTTGAACACCTCCAGGGAGGGAGCCTCCTTGGGCAACCTGTGCCAGTCTCTCCCCACCCTCACTTGAAACAACTTCTTCCCCATCTCCACTCTCAATCTCCCCTCTCCCAGCTCAAAGCCATTGTCCCTCAGCCTGGAACTCCAAGTCCTTGTCAGAAATCCCTCCCTTCCCAACATCCAGTCCAAATCTACCCTCCTCAAGAAATTCCTGAGCAACAACTAAAAGCAATCCCAGAGGTTTCCAACCTAAGCAATCATTTCCCCTTCTTTGTGCTGTCAGGATCCATGCTTCAAGGAGCACATCAAAATAATTTGATGCCAGTCCCTTCGTGTGAAGGGAGCTCCTTAAGAGCAGAGCAGAGCAGATGGAGGATAAAAAGGTTGAAGAAGGGGAGGAAAGCCCTGAAAATTGATGGAAGTTAGGAGCTTCCTCATGGAAAGGGGAATTAAGACACTGGAATGGACTGCCCAGGGGAGGTGGAGGAGTCACCATCCCTGAAGGTGTTGAAGGAAAGGTTGGATGTGGCACCATGGTCAGGTCCATGTGGTGGTCATAGGCTGGACTTGATGATCTCAGAGGTCTCTTCCAGGAGCCTCAGTAATTCTGTGGTCCTGTGATTCTCCTCTCAGCGTGAAGTCCTGACAGGATTTCACTGGCTGCTAAAACCCAGGCAGAGCCGAGATGAGAAATGGGAAGCAGGATGCTGAGGAGCAAGGAAAGCAAGAGGAATTCTGTGTTCTCAGGGGAACCTCCTGCACACAAGTCAACAGAAGGCTGCTTTCAGAGCTGATGTGAGAAACCCAGGTCCCAGTTAATAGCCTGGGAGATACTCTCAGCTCTGTAATGCTTCTGTGTCTGCTGCCTGGATGCTGAGGCACTGCCCCAGACTGCCACGAGATGGTAGGATTGCAAAGCAGGAGTTTGGAAACCTTTTTTTTTCCTTCTAAACTGTGCTGCAACATTGCTTAGAACTTTCACACAGAATCAGAGCATCAAAGGGGATGGAAGGGACCTCTGGGGATCATGGAGTGCAAGCCTCCTGCCAAAGCAGAGTCACCCAGGGCAACTCACACAAGATGCTGTCCAGGCAGCTTTGTGAAGACAGAATTACAGAATCACAGAATGGGTTGGGTTGGAAGGGAGCTCTAAAGCTCATCCAGGCCAACCCCCTGCACTCAGCAGGGACATCCTCCACTAGATCAGGTTGCCCACAGCCCTCTCCAGCCTCACCTTGAATATCTCCAGGGATGGGGCCTCAACCACCTCCCTGGGCAACCTGTTCAAGGGTTCCACTAGCTTCCTGGTGCAGAACTTGTTCCTAACATCCAATCTAAATCTGCTCTGCTCTAGTTTGAAGCCACTGCCCCTGGTCCTACCACTGCAGACCCAGGATCCCAGGCTCACAGGATGTTAGGGGTTGGAAGGGACCTCTGGAGATCTTCCAGTCCAAGCCCCTGCCAGAGCAGGACCAGAGAATGCAGCACAGGGCACACAGGAACACATCCAGACAGGGCTGCAAAGGCTCCAGGGAAGGAGACTCCACAACCTCTCTGGGCAGCCTGCTCCAGGGCTCTGGCACCCTCCCAGTGCAGAAGTTCCTCCTCCTGCTGAGCTGGAACCTCCTGTGCTGCAGTTTCCATCCCTTGCCCCTTGGCCTAGCCCAGGGCACAGTGAGCAGAGGCTGTCCCTGTCCCTTCCTTCCTGCCCCCCAGCCCTCAGCTCTTGAGAGACATTGAGCAGATCCCTCTCAGCCTTCTCCTCTCCACACTAACCACCCCCAGGGCTCTCAGCCTCTCCTCCCCAGGCAGTGCTCCAGGCCCTTCAGCATCCTTGCAGCCCTCCCTTGGCCTCTCTCCAGCAGATCCCTGTAGATCCCTCCTGAGCTGGGGAGCCCAGCACTGGATGCAATATTCCAGGGGAGGTCTCAGCAGGGCAGAGCAGAGGGGGAGGAGAACCTCCCTGGCTCTGCTGCCCACACTCTGCTGAATGCCCCCCAGGACCCCCTTGGCCTTCTTGCCCCCCAGGGCACATTGCTGTGCCCTGCAGAACTTGCTGCCCACCAGCACTGCCAGCTCCTTCTCCTTGGGGCTGCTCTCCAGCAGATCCCCTCCCACCCTGTCCTGCTGCAGTTTATTCTTCCTGCCCAGCTGCAGGACTCTGCTCTCCTCCTTGCTGACCCTCAGGAGGTTCCCCTCTGCCCAGCTCTCAGTCTGTCCAACTCTCTGAATGGCCTCACAGCCTTCACAGTCTCTCTCCATCCTTCATGCAGGCTCCTATTAGGTCTGCCTGGAGCCTTCTCTTCTCCAAAGTCTCCAGAACCCTCCTTCCACAGGAATTAGCCAGCAGCTTTGGGCAGCAGAAGCAAACACACCCGTCCACCCCCATCCATACACACAAACCCTGCCTGCCAGCCTCATCAGGAGCTGGAGTCTTAAATTCTGTTAAGCAACAGCTTGAGAAATGCTGGGAACTTGCCTCTTTTTAAAAAAATCCCTGGAGACATTCAAGGTCAGACTTGATGTGGTCCTGGGCAGCCTGATCTAGCTGGAGGTATCACAGTCTCACAGTGTATCAGAGGCTGGGAGGGACCTCCAGAGATCATCAGGTCCAAGCCCCCTGCCAGAGCAGGATCACCTAGGGGAGTCTGCACAGGAATGCATCCAGGTGGGGTTGGAAAGGCTCCAGAGAAGGAGACTCCACAAGCCTCTTGCTCCAGGGCTGTCACCCTCACTCCTCATGAGGAGAAGTTTCTCCTCATCTTGAGCTGAAATCTTCTATGGTCAGGTTTGAACCCACTGTTCTTTGGCTTATCACTGGGAACCACCCAGCAGAGCCTGGCCCCCTCCCCTTGCCCCCCACCCCTCAGCTATTGAGAGACATTGATCAGATCCCTTCAGATTCTCTTCTGCAGACTAAACAGTCCCAGGGCTCTCAGGCTCTCTTCTCAGGTGTCCCTGCTCCCTGCAGGGGGGTTGGACAAGATGACCTTGGAGGGTCCCTTCCAGCCCAATGCCATCTGTGAATCTTTGACTATTCTACATGCCCACAACTCCTCACAGAGAGAACCAGAGCATTGCTGCTGCTGAGAAGATGGTACCCAGGGAGGTGGTGGAGCCTCCTTGTCTGGAGACTTTCCAAACTTGCCTGGATGTGTTCCTGTGTGACCTGCCCTGGTTGGGGGGGGTTGGACTGGATGATGTCCAGAGGTCCCTTCCAGCCCTTAAAATTCTGTGCCTCTGTGATCTGCTTGAAGTTAACATTGATCTCAACATCTTACTTTTCTCTTTAGAGAGAGAACAAAGCCAAACATCTATCCTGCTCCTTAGTCCTTGTGCTCATGATTTTCACAACCCTGGCTACTTTCCAGAAAGCCATTCAGGCAAGCAAGCTCCAGGAGGAGTAGTGAAGATGGACAGATTCTATTTCCAAGTTAGACACTCACTTCAGGAATGCCAACAGCAGCAAATTCATCCAAGCAACCATGACAGCATTTTAGGACAGGCAAATGAAAAGACAAACTCTGTGGATAGGGATGAAAAACTACTTAGAATAATATAAATCCTTGAAGTGCTTGGTCAGGTAAGGTGGGCAGAGGCCTAAGCAACAGATGGGTTCCCAGCAGGAGCGGGAGCAGGAGAAGGAGGAGAAGGAGAAGGAGAAGGAGAAGGAGAAGGAGAAGGAGAAGGAGAAGGAGAAGGAGAAGGAGAAGGAGAAGGAGAAGGAGAAGGAGAAGGAGAAGGAGAAGGAGAAGGAGAAGGAGAAGGAGAAGGAGAAGGAGAAGGAGAAGGAGAAGGAGAAGGAGAAGGAGAAGGAGAAGGAGGAGAAGGAGAAGGAGGAGCAGCCAGCTCAGTGAAGATGCTGATGAATAATTTGATCATTTGATAGGTTGTTCAGAAAGGCTTTTTAGGGCTTCTGCAAGGGTTTGCAAGCATATGAAAACATGGAAGCCCACCAGAGAGAAACTACCTGTTCTTTCTTTCTTGGAAGGGCAAGTCACCAATCTTGCAACCCTAAGTAAGGATGCTCCCAGCTAGTAACAAACTCACACCTTCCACCCAGTCACAAAAGGTCAGCCTTTCTTAAAGGTGACCATGGTCACTTCCTAAGAAGTGTTCTTCCTTTCTCAGAGGTGACCAGGGTCTTCTAAGAAGCCATTTCACAGAATGGTAGAGGTTGGAAGGAACCTCTGAGGATCATCCAGTCCAACCCCCCTGCCAGAGCAGGGTCACCTAAAGCAGGTCACACAGGAACACCTCCAGCTGGGCTTTGAAAGTCACCAGGGAAGGAAAGTCCACCACCTCTCTGGGCAACCTACTCCAGGGCTCTGTTACCCTCCCAGCAGAGAAGTTCCTCCTCATGCTTAGATGGAACTTCCTATGGTCAGGTTTGTGCCCACTGCCTCTTGTCCTGTCACTGGGGACCACTGAGAAGAGTCAGGCCCCACCCTCCTGACACCAACCCTTAGATATTTGTGAGCATTGATCAGATCCCCCTCAGCCTCCTCTTCTGCAGCCCAACCAGCCCCAGGGCTCAGCCTCTCCTCACATGAGAGCAGTTCCAGACCCCTCAGCATCTCCGTGGCTCTCTGCTGGTCTCTCTCCAGTAGCTCTTTGTGCTTCCTGAGCTGGGGAGCCCAGAACTGGACACAGTGCTCCAGCTGTGGCCTCAGCAGGACAGAGCAGAGGGGGAGGAGAACCTCTCTCACCTGCTGGCCACACTCCTCTTGATGCACCTCAGGAGCCCCTTGGCCTTCTTGGCACCAGGACACATTGCTGGCTCAGGGTCACCTTCTTGGCCCCCAGCATTCCCAGGTCCTTTTCCCCAGAGCTGCCATGCAACATCTCAGCTCCAACCTGTGCTGCTCCCTGGAGCTGCTCTTCCCCAGCTGCAGGACTCTCCTCTTGCCCTTAGCCAGTGGCATTGGACTGCTCCCTGCCCAGCTCTGCAGCCTGCCCAGGTCAGGATGGCAGCACAGCCTGCAGGGTGTCAGCCACTCCTGGCCAGTCTGGGCCCATCAACAAACTGGCTGAGGGGACACTCTGCCCCTTCACCCCCTTGCCCCAGTGGCAAGGGCAATAAACCCAGGGCTGCCTTTTTCTCCTGTGTTTTTTTAGACCACAGCTTCCTAAAACTGAAATCCATGCAAATCTGCTCCAAATGTTCCTTCCCTGCCAAGAACTAAAGCCCACAGTCTCCTCCAGCAGGACACCAATTAAAGTGATTTAATGACCCTCCCATCACACTAGAAACTGTCTCCTAAGGTGCAGTTAATTGCTAGCCTGGGTCTTTATGTTGTGCCATATAGAGAGGCTGTTTCTGCTGATTAGGAAGAGGGCTGGAATCAAGAGGGACATGGAAGTGGCTCCAGATGCAGAGCTGAGGAGCAGGTTGTGAGGGTAAGGGAAGGAAGTCTGGAAGAGGCAGAAACAAAGAGGAACTTTCTAAGGTCACTTGTGTTTGGCAAGAACCAGCTGTCTAGGGAAGACTTCATCTCCCAGGAAAAGCTTTGGGTTAGGGATTACTTCCCTCTAGAAAGGGAATAAAGCCCCTGCTTTCTGGGGAACCATGTGCTTCTAAAAGCCATTTCCATGTGCAGGATTCTATCTGGACAAGGAAAGAACAATTTTCATGACCAACCACACCCAAGTCAATCACAGAATGGCAGGGGTTGGAAGGGACCTCTGGAGATCATTGAGTGGGTGTGCAAAAAAGGCTTGGATGTGGCACCTGGAGCCATGCTTTAGATGTCTTAGGTAATAGGTTGGACTTGATGATCTCTGAGGTCTCTTCCAAACTGGTTGATTCTCTTGATTTTGTTGAGTACAACTCTCCTGCCAAGGCAGAGCCACCTAGAGAATTACAGAATCAGAGAATTGTCAGGGCTGGAAAGGACCTCAAGGCTCAGCCAGTCCCAACCCCCTGCCATGGGCAGGGACACCTCACACCACAGCAGGTTGCTCACAGCCACATCCAGCCTGGCTGCAAAAACCTCCAGGGATGAGGCTTCCACCACCTCCCTGGGCAATCTCTGCCAGGCTCTCACCACCCTCATGGTGTAAAACTTCTTCCTATCATCCAACCTGAATCTCCCCACTTCTAGTTTTGCTCCATCCCCTCCAGTCCTGTCACTCTCTGACACTCTCCAAAGTCCCTCCCCAGCTTTCTTGGAGCCCCCTTCAGATGCTGCAAGGCCACCAGAAGGTCTCCTGGGAGCCTTCTCCTCTGCAGCCTGCACAACCCCAACTCTCTCAGGCTGTCCTCAGAGCAGAGCAGCTCCAGCCCTCTGCTCATCCTCAGGGCCCTTCTCTGGACACCTTCCAGCCCCTCCAGAGCCTTCCTGCAACAGAGGCTCCAGACCTGGCCCCAGAGCTGCAGGTGGGGTCTGAGCAGAGTGGAGCAGAGGGGGAGAATCCCCTCCCTGGCCCTGCTGGCCACACTTCTCTTGCTGCAGCCCAGGATGTCATTGGCTTTATCAAGAGAAGCACACAGAAGGTCACACAAGAACACATCCAGGTGGCTCTGGGATGTCTCCAGAGATGGAGATTCCACCACCTTTCTAGGCAGCCTGCTCCAGGGCTCCATCACCCTTACATTAACCCTGGAGGTGTTCAAGGTCAGGTTGGATGAGGCTTTGTGCAAGCTGGTCTTGTGCAATGCAGGGGAGATGGCAGTAGATGATATTCAAGGTCCCTTTCCACCTAAACCATTCTATTAATCCATGAAATATCCCAAGGGCAAGCAAAACAGATTCCCCAGAGGGGACAATTTTACAGAGCTGGAGCTGTCCTGGGAATGCCAAGGACACTTCAAGGAGCAGCAGGCAGCAGTGACTGACTAAGCCTAGGGAACTGTTAGCTCCTTAAAGCAGATTCCACAATGTCTGCAGGGAGACACAGAAGCTGTGAGCTCTTGATTTGATTCTTTTGTTGCTGTTGTTTTTAACCTGATGTACAATTTTCAGTTTAGTTTGTTTTTTTTTTTTGTTCACAGGAAAGGCCTCAGCAGTTTTCAGCTGTAGCAGCTGCACCTCCCCTTTCCCCAAGACTGTGAGCACTGCTGATGGGGCCAGTTTTCATCCCAAGGGGGGGCTGAGGTGTGAGATGCCTCAGGTCAGAGATTGGGGTTCCTCATTCTGGGAGGTGTTTGAGGAATTTCAACCCCTGGTTCATCTGTTAAACACAGAATCCTAGAATGACTTGGTTGGAAGGGACCTCAGAGATATCTACTCCAACCTCCCTGATGATTCTCCAGCAACACCATCTCCAACCATAAGACCTAAGATTAAATTAAAACATAAAGGTTTTTGCCTCTCTCATACTTGTCCTGAATTCACTCTGTGTTTTCCTAAGTGACTTCACAGAATTGGAACCCCTGGAGGGGGAGGGTTAGAAGGGACCTCTGGAGATCATCTGGTCACAGATTCAGACAGAATTGTCAGGGTTGGAAGGGAGCTCAAGGCTCAGCCAGTCCCAACCCCCTGCCATGGGCAGGGACACCTCACACCACAGCAGGTTGCTCACAGCCACATCCAGCCTGGCTGCAAAAACCTCCAGGGATGAGGCTTCCACCACCTCCCTGGGCAACCTCTGCCAGGCTCTCACCACCCTCAAGGGGAAGAACTCCTTCCTAATGCCTGATCTAAATCTGTCCTACTCCAGCTTGGATCCATTCCCCCCAGCTCCAACCCTTGTGCAAAGCAAGGTCACCTAGAGCAGGTTGCACAGGATTGCAATGTCCAGGCAGGCTTTGGAAGTCCCCAGAGATGAAGTCTCCACATCTCCCTGAGCTAGATTGTATGGTCCTGCTCTGGCAGGGGGGTTGGACTCCATGATCTCTTTGGGTCCCTTCCAAAAGCTGCCATCCTGTGAGCCTTGTTCTGAAGTCTTTGATCCATGTGCACTTCCACACAGGGAAAATGTCACCATGACAAATGACAAAGTACTCAAAGATCAGCTCTTGGTATTGGCTCCAACACTGATGACAGCAGTGAGTAGTTCTCCCAGCCAGAGCTACTGACCTGGAACTGCTACAGAAGTGTGACCTGGATTTCATCCTGCTTTGTGCCCCATCAACAAACACAGCAGCTCAGTCCTAACTGCAGCACTCTCCTTGGTATTGTTAGGGATGTTTGAGAACAAGCAAAATGTAGCTCAATAAACAGAATCTAGGTAGATGCTGAACTACCAGGATTTAACTAATAAGAACATATCAATATAGTCCTCTCCCTGGAGGTGTTCAGGGCCAGGCTGGATGAGGCCCTGAGCAAGCTGTGCTGGAGGAAGGTGTCCCTGCCCATGGCAGGGGGTTGGAACTAGATGATCTTGAAGGTCTCTTCCATTCCAAACCATTCTATGAATGTCTGAACCAATGCAGATGGATCTATGCATCATCATTCCATCTCTGCAATCCTCAGCACAGGAAGGACATGGACCTGATGGAGCAGGTCCAGACAGGGCTGCAAAAATGATCAGGGAGTTGGAGCAGCTCTCCCATGAAAAGAGGCTGAGGGAGCTGGGGGAGTTCTGCCTGCAGAGGAGAAGGCTGCAGGCAGAGCTCAGAGCAGCCTTGCAGTAGCTGAAGGGGCTCCAAGAAAGCTGCAGAGGGACTGTTGCCAAAGGCTTGCAGGGACAGGATCAGGGAGATTGGTTTGAAATGAGAGCAGAGCAGATTGAGATTGGATGTGAGGAACAAGTTCTGCACCAGGAGACTGCTGGAACACTGCAAGAGGTTGCCCAGGGAGGTGGGTTGAGGCCCCATCCCTGGAGATATTCAAGGTCAGGCTCAACAAAGCTTTGAGCAACCTGATCTAGCTGCAGGTGTCTCTGCTGAGTGCAGGGGGGGTGGACTGGATGACCTTTAGATGTCCCTTCCATCCCAAACCATTCTATGATTAAACACAGTGGATCTAAAGATCATGAGTGAAAGCAAACACAGATCCCTGATGTGTACAACTTTTTCTTTTCTCCAACAGTGGAAACTTTCCAAGGGCTCAACTTGCTAAACAGACTGCATCAGACCTAGAGACCCTGCTGCTGTTCAGCACAATCCAAAGAAAAGTTACCCCCAAAACATGGTGGCAAACAGGGAGGCACTTACTAACCACTGACAGATAAACTTCACCTCCAAAGTGAAGAAAAAGGTGGAAGAAAAAACAAACAGAACAAAAAGGTGGAAGAAAAAAAGGGAAATGCCCCTTGGAAACAATGGCAGAGATCAAAGAGAATTTCTGTTTGCCTGACTTCTGGACCATTGCTACACCTAAATCACAGCTCCTCAAAGCCCAGTGTGAACAAGTCAACAGCAGAAGGACCCTTCACAAGGAGACACACAAGGTCAAGGTTCTCTAAATGCTGCTTCAGAAGCAGAACTGCAGGAGCAGCAATTTCTAGGCAGCTCCTGCTGCTGTTTGTAATTGCTGTGGTGGAGCTGATCTGCCTCCCTCCCAGCAGCACCATGCCAAATCCTTTCTCCATTTCATCTGCCTGTTCCTGGGGCTCATTACTCTCTGCTACAGATGTTACTGGATAACCTTGCAGAAAAAAACAACACAAACCACACACACAAAAAAAACCCTGATGTGGATGAGGCCAGGACTCATCTGTTTTGGATAGGTAGAACTTGTGCACCTCTCTCAGTGGGGTGCTCAGAACAACATCCCCCTGGAGTTTGGAGGTGGCTTCTTTTTGTAGGCATTTACTCACAATAATCACTGACTCACTGAATGGGTTGGGTTGGAAGGGACCTTCAAGATCATCCAGTTCCAACCCTGCCACCATGGGCAGGGACACCTCCCACCAGCACAGCTTGCTCAAGACCTTGACAAGCCTGGCCTTGAGCACCTCCAGGGAAGGGGCAGCCACAGCCTCCCTGGGCAACCTGTGCCAGTCTCTCCCCACCCTCACTCAACAATTCCTTCCTCATCTCCGCTCTCACTCTCCCCTCTCCCAGCTCAAAGCCATTGTCCCTCAGCCTGTCCCTCCCAGCCCTTGTCCAAAGTCCCTCCCCAGCTCTCCTGGAGCCCCTTCAGGTACTGCAAGGTTGCTCTGAGGTCTGCCTGGAGCCTTCTCTTCTCCAGGCTGAACAGCCCCAATTCTCCCAGCCTGTCCTTACAGGAGAAGTTCTGCAGCCCTCTGATGATCTTGGTGGCCTCCTCTGGAGCCTCTCCAGCAGCTCCAGGTCCTTCTTGTGCTGGGGCCCCAGAGCTGGAGGCAGTGCTGCAGGTGGGGTCTGAGCAGAGCAGAGCAGAGGGCAGAATCCCCTCCCTGTGCTGCTGCTCTCCCTGCTCTGGATGCAGCTCAGCACACAGCTGGCTCTGGGCTGCCAGGGACCATTGCTGGCTCCTGGGCACTTTGTCACCACCTGACACCCCCAAGGCCTTCTCCTCCAGACTGCTCTGCAGCCACTCCTCACACAGCCTGGAGTTGTGCTTGAGATTGCCCTGACCCAGGTGTAGGACCTTGCACTTGGCCTTGT
Source organism: Indicator indicator (assembly GCF_027791375.1). Taxonomy (NCBI): domain Eukaryota; kingdom Metazoa; phylum Chordata; class Aves; order Piciformes; family Indicatoridae; genus Indicator; species Indicator indicator. Next base: position 16,064,872 of record NC_072034.1, on the reverse strand, counting down.
TGGCCAAGGTTGTATGGGGCCTTGAGCAACCCGGTCCAGTGAAAGGTGGCCCTGCCCAAGGCAGGGGAGTTGGACCTAGATGATCTTTAAGGTCCTTTCCAACCCAAACCATTCTATGATTATTGTCTCAGTCCCTTTTATTTTAAGACCAAAAGCCCAAAATGCTAAAGGAATACATAAAAGCAGAATTCCCTTCCAAGGATTTTCATAGGTAGCAGAACATATTGAAATTGGTGATAAGAGAAATTCTCCATGTGTGCAACTGACTCAGTGCCAGCATCAGCCCTGCATTGCAAATGATACCAAGATCAAGGCAATCTAGGTAGTTTTCAGGAAGTCAAACCATTAGCAATGATTTTCTCTAACCAGCTTTCCACAAAGGGAAATTCTCCAGAAACACTTTGGAATCAGACATTAAAGTCAGAAAATTAAAAAATAAAAAGAAATATAGAATCATAGAATTGTCAATGTTGGAAGGGAGCTCAAGGCTCAGCCAGTGCCAACACCCTGCCATGGGCAGGGACACCTCACACCACAGCAGGTTGCTCACAGCCACATCCAGCCTGGCTGCAAAAACCTCCAGGGATGAGGCTTCCACCACCTCCCTGGGCAACCTCTGCCAGGCTCTCACCACCCTCCTGCCCAACAACTTCTTCCTCACATCCAATCTCAATCTCCCCACTTCTACTTTTGCTCCATCCCCCCTACTCCTATCCCTCCCTCACACCCTCCAAAGTCCCTCCCCAGCTTTCTTGGAGCCCCCTTCAGATGCTGCAAGGCCACCAGAAGGTCTCCTGGGAGCTTCTCCTCTCCAGCCTGCACAGCCCCAACTCTCTCAGGCTGTCCTCAGAGCAGAGCAGCTCCAGCCCTCTGCTCATCCTCAGGGCCCTTCTCTGGACACCTTCCAGCCCCTCCAGAGCCTTCCTGCAACAGAGGCTCCAGACCTGGCCCCAGAGCTGCAGCTGGGGTCTGAGCAGAGTGGAGCAGAGGGGGAGAATCCCCTCCCTGGCCCTGCTGGCCACACTTCTCTTGCTGCAGCCCAGGATGCTAACAGGAACCACAGAAGAACCACCACAGCCCTCTCCTTCTCCCAGCTGCTGCTGCCTGGCTCCGCCAGCACCTCAGACCCTGTCTCGCCTGGGCTTGGGGGGGTGGGGTGCAGCTGGAGGGTCTTACCTGTCAAAAGAAGGCTTCTCTCCACAGTCAAAGGCATCCTGCAACTCCTTGACCAGGTTGGCCTGCCCTGGCAGGCGGAAGAGGCCCTCCTCCTTCAGCCCCCGCTGCCGGATGAAGTCCACGCACTGCTCCACCAGCATGGGCGCCAGGCGGCTGCCGAAGCGCTTCTCATAGCGCACCGTGTCCTCCAGCTTCTGCCCAAAGATACCTGCACAGGGAACACACACGGGGCACACTCACCCTGGGGACAGTCACACAGACACCTGAGGAGCCTCAGGTGACCCACAGGGCGCTCGAGTGCGCAGACGATGAACCTTCTGCCTTCTGAAGAGGAAAGTCCTAGAAAGGCTTAGGCTGGAAGGGACCTCAGAGATCTTCTGCTCCAACCCCTGCCATGGGCAGGGATGCCTCTCAAGTAGACTCAGCTGCTCAAGGCCTGGCTTTGAACATCTCCAGAGAGGAGGCATCCACAACAACCCTGTTCTTGAGACCCACCACCCTCCTACTGAAGAGCTTCCTAAGCCTGAAGGGAGGCTGTAGCCAGGTGGGGGTTGGTCTCTTCTCCCAGGCAAGCAGAGACAGAAGCAGAGGACACAGTCTCAAGCTGTGCAGGGGGAGGTTTAGGCTGGGCGTGAGGGAGAAATTCTTCACAGAAAGAGAGAATGGCCATTGGGATGTGCTGCCTGGGGAGGTGGTAGAGTCACCATCCCTGGAAGTGTTCAAAACCAGCCTGGATGAGGCACTCAGTGTTAGCTGATTAGATGGTGTTGGGTGAGAGGTTGGACTGGATATCTTGAAGATCTTTTCCAACATGGTTCATTCTGTGTGATTCTGTGATTCCAGTCTAACTCTGCTGTCTAACCCTCAGTGGGGTCCCCTCCAGTGGATAGTTCTAAGACTCAGAGCCAGATCATTCCAACTCTGACCTAGAAAGGTTGGACCAGATGAAACTTGGGGTCCCTTCCAAGCTGGCATTCGGGGAATCTGTGAATATTTGGAACATGGTCTCAAAAACACTGAGCAGAGGGAGTTAAATTACCTCCCTCCTCCTGCTGGCTCTGCTCCTGCTGATAATGCCCAGACTGCTGTCAAACCTTCCTTGATGCCAGGTCCACTGCTGGCACATGTCCAGCTTAACTGGCCACTGAGGGTCCTTTCCTCAGAGCTATTTCTCTGGGATCAGTCCTCTTTAGATGCAGGACTTGTACACCTGCAGGCCAGAAAGCCAACTGTATCTTGGGCTGCAGCAAGAGAAGTGTGGCCAGCAGGGCCAGGGAGGGGATTCTCCCCCTCCGCTCCACTCTGCTCAGACCCCACCTGCAGCTCTGGGGCCAGGTCTGGAGCCTCTGTTGCAGGAAGGATGTGCAGGGGCTGGAAGCTGTCCAGAGAAGGGCCCTGAAGATGAGCAGAGGACTGGAGCTGCTCTGCTCTGAGGACAGCCTGAGAGAGTTGGGGTTGTGCAGGCTGGAGAGGAGAAGGCTGCCAGGAGACCTTCTGGTGGCCTTGCAGCATCTGAAGGGAGCTCCAAGAAAGCTGGGGAGGGACTTTGGAGGGCGTCAGAGAGTGATAGGACTGGGGGGGATGGAGCATAACTAGGAGTGGGGAGATTGAGATTGGATGTGAGGAAGAAGTTGTTGGGCAGGAGGGTGGTGAGAGCCTAGCAGAGGTTGCCCAGGGAGGTGGTGGAAGCCTCATCCCTGGAGGTTTTTGCAGCCAGGCTGGATGTGGCTGTGAGCAACCTGCTGTGGTGTGAGGTGTCCCTGCCCATGGCAGGGGGTTGGGACTGGCTGAGCCTTGAGCTCCCTTCCAGCCCTGACAGTTCTGTGACAAGTTGGCCATCCTGCTCTAGTGTGTGCTTCTGAACACCCAGTCTGAGCTTCCCTTCAGGAACCCATGACAGCTCCTGGCTTTAACCAGAAGGGGTTTTTGCCTCTTTTCAAACAAAATTAATCAGCCTAGGGCAGGTTACTGCAGTGCTGTGATGCACAGCCACAGCTCATCCCCACTGACAGCACAATTAGGAGGAATAAGCTCTGTCCTGCTGCCTCTGCTTCCTTCCCTCCGTGCTGGCCTTCTTTTAATCAGTGATGTGCACAGCTGCAGAGGGAAGAGGAAGCTCTCAGCCCTCCCAGAGTGCTTTGAAACTCCTATTAACAATGACCCTGCAGTCAAAATGCATCACTTTATACTAATACATTTTGGAGGATGGTTTGGTTTTGTGTTTGGGATTTTTTTTCCCCCTTCCCTTTCAGAATTAGCTTTCAAAGCATGTCTAATAGAAAATGAGTAAAAGCAGAAGATGGGAAGAAGCACAGTGGGAACAGAAATCTTTTCTGTGTTACTATAAATTGCTGATGCACCACAACACAGAAAGTATTGAGGACAGGTGGCAGAAAGCATTAGGATGCCTGGAAGTGGGATGAGAAAGTATTCTGGGGGGACAAATAGAGAGTGGTAAGTGAGGAACATCTATCAAGTGGGCCAAAAGGTACTGAAGAAGATTTTAAATCAGCTTATACCTGAGGAAAAAATAAAAGCTGATGCAATGGAGAAGTAAGCAGGGACAGGAAGGAAAAATAAAATTGATCCACATAGGAGACTCAAATTTCCTAGTTCTGGTGTTTTAATGTAAAAAATGAGTGTCTTGTGATGTAAAGAGTTAATGTAAACATCTCCTCAGGAGCCAGCAATGGTCCCTGGCAGCCCAGAGCCAGCTGTGTGCTGAGCTGCATCCAGAGCAGGGAGAGCAGCAGCACAGGGAGGGGATTCTGCCCTCTGCTCTGCTCAGACCCCACCTGCAGCACTGCCTCCAGCTCTGGGGCCCCAGCACAAGAAGGACCTGGAGCTGCTGGAGAGGCTCCAGAGGAGGCCACAAAGATCATCAGAGGGCTGCAGAACCTCCCCTGTGGGGACAGGTTGAAGGAGTTGGGGCTGTTCAGTCTGGAGAAGAGAAGGCTCCAGAGGGACCTTAGGGCAGCTTTAGACCAGGGGTAGAGGAGATCTGGAGAGGGACTTTGACAAGAGATTATAGAGATAGGATGAGGGACAATGGCCTTGAACTGGGAGAGAGGAGATTTAGATTGGAGATGAGGAAGGGTGAGGGTGGGGAGAGACTGGCACAGGTTGCCCAGGGAGGCTGTGGCTGCCTCGTGCCTGGAGGTGTTCAAAGCCAGGTTTGGATGAGGCCTCGAGCAAGCTGTGCTGGTGGGAGGTGTCCCTGTCCATGGCAGGGGGTTGGAGCTGGATGAGCTTTCAAGTCCCTTCCAACCCAACCCATTCTATGAAGCCATGAATTGCTCCTGCTGCTGACTGCAGCAAGGTGCACTGTACACTAAGGCACTTCCACTGAGAGATTTGAAACACCCACAGCTAGGAATAATGCCTGGGGGAGGGACACAATGACTACAGGAGAGTTCTCAGATTGAACAGATTGGATTCAGATCCTGCACAGCCCTCAGAACACAGCAGCACTGAGTCTGGCCACAGCCTGAGGGGTAGGTGCATGGTCCAGCACCCTCACAGGTCAGATAAAGCCTCAGGGGCTTGGTTTCCCATCTATGAATGGTGGAATTACCATATCCAGCTCACAGGCATGAGGATGTCCACCTTCCCCTTTGGGAATCACACAACCAGGGAATGTTAGGGGCTGGAAGGGACTTGGAAAGCTCATCCAGTCCAACCCTCTGCCAGAGCAGGAGCACCTAGAGCAGGGCACACAGGAACACAGCCAGGCAGGTTTTGGATTATCTCCAGAAAGGGAGACTCCACAACCCCCCTGGGCAGCCTGTGCCAGTGTTCTGTCACCCTCACACTGAAAAAAATTTCTCTCATGATTCCATGGAACTCCCTCTGCCTCAGCTTCCACCACTGCCCCTTGTGCTGGCATTGGGCATCACCCAGCAGAGCCTGGCTCCAGCCTCTGGGCACTCTCCCTGCACATCTTCATCCCCAGCAATGAGCTCACCCTCAGGCTCCTCTGCCCCAAGCTAAAGAGCTCCCAGCTCATAGGGAAGCTCATAGCTAGCATGGTAGCCCTGACAGCCATGCAATAATCTAAAGCTAAGGCCTAGAGCTCATGGGAAAGCAGCACACCACACCTCAAAGTGCTTCTGAAGCCAGCACTTACTACACTCTGCACTCTGGAGTTTGTTTGGCTTTGGGATGCACCTCAGGCAGGCTTGGTTCGGTTTCAAAGCCTAGGCTGAAGTGCTCCAAAGGAAGCAGTTAGAACCACGGAATTGTTTCAGTTGGAGAAGACCTCCAAGCTCATTGAGTCCAACTGGCAACCCTGTTCCAGCCCCTCAGTGTTCTTGAATGAGAACTTGAGTGGCCCAAAGCTGAACCCAGTACTCAAGGTGTGGCCTCCCCAGAGCTGAGCCCAGGGGGACAATCCCTACCCCTGGTCCTGCTGGCCACACTACTGCTGATAGAGGCCATGCTGTTGGTGGCCTTCTTGGCCACCTGTGCACACTGCTGGCTCCTGTTCAGCCTGGTGTTAGGATGACCTTAGTTAGGTGATACTGCTGCAGCGACTCAGCACCACCATGGCCATTAACCCAGGTCCCAGAGTGCCATGGCCACAGGTTTCCTGAACACCTCCAGGGATGGGGACTCCATTTCACTGCAGGAACCAACCAAGAACACCTCTGTGGAGGAAGGAACAAAAGCAAGCCCTCAAGACTCACAGAATCATTCAGCTTGGAAAAGACCCTTGAGATCACCAGGTCCAACCATTAACCCTCCCCTACCAAGCTCACCACTAAACCACAGTGCTAAGTGCCACATCTAAATGACCTTTAAACACATCCAGAGATGTTGGAAGGGACCCTTGAAAGGCATCTTGTCCAAGCCTCCTGCAGTGAGCAGAGGCATCCCCAACTAGATCAGGCTGCTCAGGGATCCATCAAGTTTAACCTTGACTGTCTCCAGGGACAGGGCCTCCACTACCTCCCTGGGAGGTACAACTCATGTTGTAATCCAAACCCCAGCTCTCCTCCTGAATCTCAGTGTCTCCAAACCCCAGAACCCCCCAGACTCACAACCACTGGGGGTTGGAGTGGATGATCTCTGGAGGTCCCTTCCAACCCCTACCACCCTCTGATCCTGTGACCTATGGTTTCTCCTTGGGACAGAGTGCCAGAGGGGACACAAATAAACATGACCAAGAAGAAACCTTGAGACTGCAGCAGCTCAGTGTCCCCATGGCTAGCAGGAGGCAGGGAGAGCTCCAGGATTCCAGTTCTGACCAGATTTAATCAGCAGAACTGCTGCTGCAGAGAGGCCTTTGCAGGTCTTTCAAGATATACCCAATTAAGCCAAGCTCAGGTCTAACATCAAAGAGGACAATCACATGCTGGGGAAGGGCATGCCCACTGCTTACTCATTAACTACAACACTCCCATGGCAGGAGCCTGGCAAACATTTGCAGCACCTGGACTTGCAAGCCCCACAGACAGCCATACAGCTTAGGAGAGACATTAGGGTGCTAGATCCTAAGCATAGAATTGTCAGGGCTGGAAGGGAGCTCAAGGCTCAGCCAGTCCCAACCCCCTGCCATGGGCAGGGACACCTCACACCACAGCAGGTTGCTCACAGCCACATCCAGCCTGGCTGCAAAAATCTCCAGGGGTGAGGCTTCCACCACCTCCCTGGGCAACCTCTGCCAGGCTCTCACCACCCTCCTGCCCAACAACTTCTTCCTCACATCCAAACCGAATCTCTCCTCCTCTAGCTTGGATCCACTCCCCCGACTCCTATCCCTCCCTCACCCCCTCCAAAGTCCCTCCCCAGCTTTCTTGGAGCCCCCTTCAGATACTGCAAGGCCACCAGAAGGTCTCCTGGCAGCCTTCTCCTCTCCAGCCTGCACAACCCCAACTCTCTCAGGCTGTCCTCAGAGCAGAGCAGCTCCAGTCCTCTGCTCATCCTCAGGGCCCTTCTCTGGACACCTTCCAGCCCCTCCAGAGCCTTCCTGCAACAGAGACTCCAGAACTGGACCCAGAGCTGCAGGTGGGGTCTGAGCAGAGTGGAGCAGAGGGGGAGAATCCCCTCCCTGGCCCTGCTGGCCATACTTCTCTTGCTGCAGCCCAGGCTCTGCTTGGCTCTCTGGGCTGCAAGTGCTCCCTGCTGGCTCCTGCTCAGCTTCTCATCCCCCAGCACCCTCAAGTCCTTTTCTTCAGGGCTGCTCTCCAGCCAGTCCCTGCCCAGCCTGGATGTGTGCTTGGGATTGTCTTGACCCAGCTGCATGACCTTGGGTCAGGGCAAATGCTGCCTCTGTCTGCTCAAGGGTTGTGGCAGAGCTGTGGTACATCCAGTGGCAGATGCTGACAGCTAGAGCATGCTTTGAAAACCCAAGAATGCTGTTAGTCAATGATTTCCTTAGCTGCTGAACACAGGCAGGGTTCACATCTCAAGTGTACTGAGTGCAAGCTGCTGATTCAGTCAGGAGAAAGAAGATCTAGGCAGAAGTTCTGCCTCCTTGTTCTGTAAGGAACAGCATGAAGCAGGCCACCTGCTGCTCTGGCACTACCACAGCATCTGTACAGTCAGCATGGCTTCACCAAGGGCAAATCCTGCCTGACAAACCTGGTGGCCTTCTAGGAACAGGTCACAACATTAACAGATGAGGGGAGAGCAGCTGATGTCATTGACCTGGCCCTGAGCAAAGCCTCCCACACTGTCACACACCACAGCCTGGGCTCCAAGCTGGTGACACATGGGTTTGATGGGTGGACCACCAGGAGGATAAAGAACTGGCTTGATGGCCACACCCAAAGAGTGGCTGTCAATGGTCCACGTCCCAGTGGAGGCCAGGGACAAGTGGAGTCCCTCAGGGATCAGTGCTGGGACCAGGCTTGTTCAGCATCTTTGTTGGTGCCATGGGCAGTGGCATTGAGGCTCCCTCAGCAGGTTTGCTGCTGGCACCAAGCTGTGAGGTGCTGCTGACAGGCTGGAGGGAAGGGAAACATCCAGAGGGACCTGCACAGGCTGCAGAGCTGGGACCAGGACAACCTCAGGAGGTTCAACAAGACCAAGGGCAAGGTCCTGCAGCTGGGGCAGGGCAATCCCAAGCACAGATCCAGGCTGGGAGGGACTGGCTGGAGAGCAGCCCTGAGGAGAGGGACTTGGGGGTGCTGGGGGATGAGAAGCTGAGCAGGAGCCAGCAGGGAGCACTTGCAGCCCAGAGAGCCAAGCAGAGCCTGGGCTGCAGCAAGAGAAGTGTGGCCAGCAGGGCCAGGGAGGGGATTCTCTCCCTCTGCTCCACTCTGCTCAGACCCCACCTGCAGCTCTGGGGCCAGGGCTGGAGCCTCTGTTACAGGAAGGATGTGGAGGGGCTGGAAGGTGTCCAGAGAAGGGCCCTGAGGATGAGCAGAGGGCTGGAGCTGCTCTGCTCTGAGGACAGCCTGAGAGAGTTGGGGTTGTGCAGGCTGGAGAGGAGAAGGCTGCCAGGAGACCTTCTGGTGGCCTTGCAGCATCTGAAGGGGGCTCCAAGAAAGCTGGGGAGGGACTTTGGAGGGGGTGAGGGAGTGATAGGAGTGGGGGGGGGATGGAGCAAAGCTGGAAGTGGGGAGATTGAGATTGGATATGAGGAAGAAGTTCTTCCCCATGAGAGTGGTGAGAGCCTGGAATGGGTTGCCCAGGGAGGTGGTGGAAGCCTCATCCCTGGAGGTGTTTGCAGCCAGGCTGGATGAGGCTCTGGCCAGCCTGATCTAGTGTGAGGTGTCTCTGCCCATGGCAGAGGGGTTGGAACTGGATGATCCTTGTGGTCCCTTCCAACTCTGACTGATTCTATGATTCTATGATCTGTGCCCAGTGAGCCAGAAGGCTTCTGCCTTTCCCAAACCACCCCTCAGCAACTCAGAGGGGGAGGGAATGAAGCACAGAGGGCTGGTGCTCCCCAGGGAGGGCCATGACTGGGGACTGGAACATCTCTTACAACAAAGGCTGAAGAGCAGACTAAGAGAGGATCTTCTCAGTGCTATCAACAGCTCAAGGGTGGGGGACAAGAGGATGGGGCCAGACTGTTTTCAGTGGTGCCCAGTGATAGGACAATGAGCACAAACTGGAACCCAGGAGGTTTCACTTAAACACAAGGAACAGCTTTGCTTTGAGGGGGCTGGAGCCCTGGAGCAGGCTGCCCAGAGAGGCTGGGGAATCTCCTTCTCTGCAGAGATTCAAAACCTGCCTGGACACTTTGCCTGTTCAATCTGATCTAGGCTTCATAGCAGGGGAGGTGGACTAGGTGATGCCCAGAGGTTCCTTCCAAGCCCTTCCATGCTGGAATTCTGTGAGGGTGTATATGTGCTCTCTCAGTGTGCAGCAGAGGATCTCCATCCTTCCCCACCAAGTCCACACTGACCACTTAAGAGCAAAGAAATTGACCTCAGATTAGGATGGGGATGAGAATGTTATGCAGCTCCCAATTCTATATCAGAAATTCATTGACAGGGAAAGGAATAGTCTAGATCTTAAGATTAGACTGGATCTTAGGAAGATGTTCTTCAGGATGAGACTGGTGAGACTCTGGAACAGATTGCCCAGAGTGGGTGTGGATGTCTCCTCCCTGGGGGTGCTCAGGGCTGGATGAGGCCTTGAGCAACCAAGACTAGTTGAGAGGTGTCCCTGCCCATGGCAGGGGGGTTGGCCAAGAAGCCCTTTGAGGGTCCCTTCCAGCTCAATGCATTCTTTTGTGATTCTGTGGTACTCTAAATTGGATCTAAAGCTGCTTGGCTCTGATCCTCTTCAGAAGCTGCCCTCTGAGCACTGACTTCTCCTATGACATGACCTCTGAACAGCTATGACATTTAATTTGTCAGTGCCTATCACCATACAGCTTCAATTTGGACTTCCAGGCAGGGTTGTAGACTTCTGCCATGAGTGAAGATGATGAAGTATCTTTCCCTAAACATACAGTGTCATGATTACAGAATCATACAACTCTAGAATGGGTTGGGTTGGAAGGGACTTGAAAGCTCATCCACTTCCAACCCCCTGCCATGGGCAGGGACACCTCCCACCAGCACAGCTTGCTCAGGGCCTCATCCAGCCTGGCCCTCAACACCTCCAGGCAGGAGGCAGCCACAGCCTCCCTGGGCAACCTGTGCCAGTCTCTCCCCACCCTCACTTGAAACAATTTCCTCCTCATCTCCACTCTCACTCTCCCCTCTCCCAGCTCAAAGCCATTGTCCCTCAGCCTGTCCCTCCCAGCCCTTGTCCAAAGTCCCTCCCCAGCTCTCCTGGAGCCCCTTCAGGTACTGGAAGGCTGCTCTGAGGTCTGCCTGGTGCCTTCTTTTCTCCAGACTGAGCAGCCCCAACTCTGTCAGCTTGTCTCTGTTCTCCAGCTCTCTGATCATCTTGGTGGCCTCCTCTGGACCCTCTTCAGTAGCTCCAGGTCCTTCTTGTGCCTGCAAGGAGGCAGTGCTGCAGGTGGGGTCTGAGCAGAGCAGAGCAGAGGGCAGAATCCCCTCCCTGTGCTGCTGCTCTCCCTGCTCTGGGTGCAGCCCAGGATAAGGTGGTTCCCTGTTAGCTCTTTCAATGACCAGGCCATGGATTTTCCTGCCAGTTTGATCTTCTGCATCGTGTTGCTCAGCTTGGAACCAACCCATCTGCTTTATGCAAGCATGCAACAGGTTTGCAGAAGGAGACTTCTGTGGGGCTTATATGTTGGTAATCCCTTTGCAAATAAGGTTGTGATTCTGTATGCCAATTAATAAAACAAGGGTAGCCAACCCCATGCCATACAATCATAGAATTGTTTCAGTTGGAAGAGAAATTCAGAGAAACCTAGAGTCAGTCAGGGCTGGAAGGGACCACAAGGCTCATCCAGTTCCAACCCCCCTGCCATGGGCAGGGACACCTCACACCACAGCAGGCTGGCCAGAGCCTCATCCAGCCTGGCTGCAAACACCTCCAGGGATGGAGCCTCAACCACCTCCCTGGGCAACCCATTCCAGGCTCTCACCACTCTCATGGGGAAGCACTTCTTCCTCATGTCCAATCTGAATCTCCCCACTTCCAGTTTTGCTCCATCCCCCCCAACTCCTATCACTCCCTCACACCCTCCAAAGTCCCTCCCCAGTTTTATTGGAGCCCCCTTCAGATGCTGCAAGGCCACCAGAAGGTCTCCTGGGAGCCTTCTCCTCTCCAGCCTGCACAACCCCAACTCTCTCAGGCTGTCCTCAGAGCAGAGCAGCTCCAGCCCTCTGCTCATCCCCAGGGCCCTTCTCTGGACACCTTCCAGCATGTCCATATCCCTCTTGTAACAGAGGCTCCAGACCTGGACCCAGAGCTGCAGGTGGGGTGCTGGGTACTTCAAGATGAATGAGTCCAACCTTCAACCCAACCCCACCATGGCCATTAAACCAGGTCCCAGAGTGCCATGGCCACATTTTTCTTGAACACCTCCAGGGATGGGGACTCCACCACCTCTCTGGGCTGCCTGTTCCAATCCCTAACCACTCCTTTTGTAAAGACATTTTTCCTTCATAGAGAGACATCTGTGTCCTCCTGGCCAGTCTCCAGCTGGCCAGCACACCAGCAAGCAAGGAATATGCTGGCCTCAGGGGAGGTGCAAAGAGCTGTCAGTGACACTTCCCTTTGCCTGTGCAACCACAGTAAAGGCTGGACTGAAAGTCCAGTTAATGTTCATCTTTCTGTTGACTTCAGTGGGACCTGCAGCTAGTTAAACATGCACAGCCAGCACTCTGCAACTCGTGACAATGCTGTGGACAGAACACATTTATGAGAGGAAAGCAAATTAGTAGCATGGCCTCTGGTGCTGTATTCTCCAGCCCAAGCACTGCATCTTCACTTGGGAGGCTTAAGACTTGAAGAGCTTCTGTGGAAGAGCATATGGGGAAGGAATCACACAGAATTAACCAGGCTGGAAGAGACCTCCAAGATCATCCAGTCCAACCAATCATCCAACTCTAACTGATCAACCAGACAATGGCACTGAGTGCCTCATCCAGGCTCTTCTTAAACACCTCCAGGGATGCTGACCCCAATCCCTCCCTGGGCAGCACATCCCAAGGGCAATCTCTCTGTCTGGGAAGATCTTCTTGCTAAGACCAAGCCTAAACCTCCCCCTGCACAGCTTGAGACTGTGTCCTCTTGTTCTGGTGCTGCTTACCTGGGAGCAGAGCCCAACCCCCTCCTGGCTACAACCTCCCTGCAGGTAGTTGTAGAGAGCAATGAGGTCTGCCCTGAGCCTCCTCTTCTCCAGGCTGAACACCCCCAGCTCCCTCAGCCTCTCCTCACAGGGCTGTGCCCCAGACCCCTCCCCAGCCTTGTGCCCCAGACCCCTCCCCAGCTTTGTTGCCCTTCTCTGGACACCTTCCAGCATCTCAACCTCTCTCTTGAACTGAGGAGCCCAGAACTGGACACAGCACTCCAGGTGTGGCCTGAGCAGTGCTGAGCACAGGGCAGGATGAGTTTCCTGCTCCTGCTGGCCACACTCTTGCTGATCCAGGCCAGGATGCCATTGGCCTTCTTGGCCAGCTGGGCACACTCCTGGCTCATGTTCAAGCTACTGTCAACCAGACTCAACAGCTGAAGCTCTTCTTGGTGCAGCTGCAGTCCAGGCACAAAGGCAGCTGCCTGCAAAATTGTCAGCAAAGCTTTCATTCAGCTTGCAAACATTTCTCAAAGTGTGAAGAGTCTAAACAGGACACAGACAGCTCTGACTCACGTCAATACCTTGAAAGCACCAGCACACTTACAGACTCATGGAACTAATTGGGTTGGAAAAGCCCTCCTCTATCATTGAGTCCAACCATCAACTGAGTGCCACCCTGGCCAGCAAACCACGTCCCACAGCTTGGGAAAATGACCCAGCTCAGAATCACAGAATTGTTTTGGTTGGAAAAGATCACCACAGCCACTAAACCATGCCCCCAGGTGCCATGGCCACACCTTTCTGGAACACCTCCAGGGATGGGGACTCCACCACCTCCCAGGGCAGCCTCTTCCAATCTCACTCTTGCAGCAAAGACATTTTTCCTTCATGCAGACAACTCCATGTCCTCCGGGCTAGTCTGCAGAAGGACTGAATGCCAGCATCCAGGGGAAACACTGGCCTTGGGGAGGGGAGGCAGAGAAGCAAACAGCTTTCAGTGCCACCTCAGCTGCAGGTGACAGCTGGTACCTGCTGCAGCTCTGCAGCAAGCCCCTCACTGGCTGCCATCTCTCATTTGCAGGCATCAACCCTGAGTGTCTGAGCACTCACCTCTCAGGAGCAGTGATGCCACCACCTCACCAACCCACCCCTGGCAGGAAGACAAACGTCAGCATTGGAGGAACAGTTTAGGGAGGGGCAGGAGATGAGGATTTTAAAGGTTTGACTCTATTTTAAGGTTGGACTCCATCATCTTGGAGGTCTCTTCCAACCAAGACAATCCTGTCAGCCTAAGATGGTTGTATTTATAGGAGCCCCTTCTAACACTCCACAGCAGCAGGAAAATTCAGCCCTTTCACTTGGATTCTGGTTGCATTTAAAGCCCCCTCTCAGCCTCCAGAGCAGCAGGAAAATTCAGCCCTTTCACTTGGATTCTGCTTGTATTTATGGGAGCCCCCTCTCACACCCCAGAGCAGCAGGAAAATTCAGCCCTTTCACTTGGATTCCTCTGTCACCAATATTCTCTCCTGACTGCCCTCCTCCCCCCCTCAAAGTTTTTGTCCTCATCATAGAGGTAGCTTTTCCCCACCCATCCCAAGCACCATGGCACTTTATCATCATTTGGCACAGCTCTTTCCCAGACCTGTGTTTTGCTTCCAGCTGAGGTATTTTGCAAGCCAGCCTCCTCCTTGCCCTCCTCCTGCGTGCCACGCCACGCTCTGCTTCCACAGCACTATGTGCACTGCAGAAGCAAAGTGGCTTCCCACATCCCTATGCAGCAGGTGGAATGGTAAGCAGGAGGCTGCAGGGCAGCAGGATGAAGTGGCAATGCAGTGCTTGAGCAGGGCAGTGCAGGGAAGGGTTACCCTTCACCAGCAATATCTCTGAAGCCAAGGACTGAAGTCTTCTGCACAGCTACACATTTATCATGTTGCTTCTCCTGCTTTGCTCCCTCTCCTCTCCCCCCCACTCTTCCCACACAGGCAAGATGCAAAGCCAAACTCTTTCCCCCCATGTTCTGCCAGCCAAACAGGAGACTCAGAGCACCTCAGGTCTGATTTCTCCACTCCTCTCACTGATATTTTTTTTTTTGCTCAGAGGCTCTGCAATCATCTCGTCTCGAGGCACCTCGCTCGGGCAGCCCCGAGCATGGAGGAGACAGCATCAGCTGGGCAGCTACAAACAAACTGAACAAAGAGTTAAACAAATCATCCATGGAATGTTGACATCTGCACTGTTTGATGCCTTTTGTCCCAAGCACTCTCCTCTGCCCCTGCACACACACAGCCCCCTGGGCTTCTCCCAGACCACGGCTTGGCTAGCAAAAGCAGAGCACGGCGAGGGACCTACCTTTACGGAAGCTAAAGCACCTCTTAATTCTCCTGTAAGTAGTTTTGGGAATGAAAGGAGCTGCTGCTAAGGCACCTGGGCTGCGGGCTCCAGCATTCCTGTCTTCAGGCATCCTACAGGCCGGAGCCTCTGCGTCCCTCCAAGCTGCCCTTTACCAGCTGCATGCAGACTGAACGCGGAGACTGCTCATCGCTGCTGCCTGCCGAGGAGTTTGTGGAGCAGTGGATTTTTCCTCTAGAGCTGGGAGATTTGTGCTCTTCTAGATCCTGGGTAAGGCTCCCAGGGATTTTTGTGTTCTCTTCCCTGCTTTGGGGAACAATTTCCTTCCGTCTCTCGATTTCCTTTGGCTTCTTTTATTTCCCGAAGCAAGACAACTCTCTGTTATGCATTGTCACCACAAAAGAGTTTCGACAAAAAGACGTAGCCTCTATTCAGACAGAAATTCCTGCACAGATGGAAGGGCAGGAAGACCTCTTCCTCCCAGCAGCGCAGGGAGCTGAGTGGCAGAGACTCCAATTCCACGGGGAAAAGGTCAGCACTTCGCAGTGCGCAAGGGGAAGGAGAAGAACAATACCCAAAAGGCCACTGAAGAATCCTCCGGGACGCAACACTCCTTGCTGCCTCCCTTTATCTCTGCAGCTGAGTGGCAAAACCAGCAGCCCCTCTGCCCAGCAGGCTCCCTGTCCATAGCAGACTCCTCTCTGAGGCCTTTCACACCCTCAGCCTCCTCCCTGGTGCTCTCCTGGGCTTCTCACATCCTTCCGTCGCCTCTGAACTAGCAGAAGCCCTCCCGGGAGAGGTGCATCAGCTGTGGAGGCAGTGCAGCTCTGCCGGCAGGCTGCTGGAGAGCTGCTGAGGAACCGATGCCCTCACACAGGGATGCCCTGCAGGCTGCCTGGCCGTGGCCCCAGGGCTGCTGGCACCACCCGTGCCAGCCCGGCGCGTGCGGCAGGTGCGGGGAGGCGGCGGAGGAGCGGCAGCGGCAGAGGTTGGGTGGCGGAGGTTGGGCTGCTCCGCAGGTCTGGCTGCTCCTGCTCCTCCAGCTGGCTTGGAGCTGACTTCAGGCAGCAGCTCAGGAGCAAGCAGGCTGTGCCTGGCTCCCGGGGGAGCTGCCAGACCTGACTGCTGCCCCTGCTAAAACGCTCACGCTCCTTCTCGCCTCCTCCCTCTCTCCCTCCCTCCCTCCCTCCCTCTCAGTTGCCAGCTCTGCAATTAAAGCCCAGGCCTTTCCCTCCCGTTAAAAAATTGCCTTTTTAATCTAATCAGGAAAGGAATTCCATGTGCAAACAGGCATTACATGCCCTGCCTCATTTACATCTCGTTTCCCTTTCAGGATTTTTCCTTCTCCCCCCCCCCCAGTCACCTTATTCCTTGGGTGCAAGCCCAAGCTACCTTCTGAGCACCTTAAGCAGATTCCCACCTGCGTCCCCCCCTCCTGCCTTCTCCTTCCAGCACAAGTTAACAAATAACAATTTAATGATCAGGTTAATCATTTGCAGAGCTCCTTGCTCTGGTACCAGGAGTCCTTTCCCACTGCCAGCCAAACTTTAAATATTAGTGGCTCTCCAAGGCTCAGACAGGTCTGTTACTCCTGTGTGTACACACACAGAACTTGTTTACAATGCTTAGGACTAGAACATTTTAAATGTCTTACTCAAAGTGGCACTTGCCTTGCAGGACACCAGACTGCTGTGGTTTACCATCCAGGGCTGGAATTTAGGAAGATAATATAGAATTGAAGAATGGGCTGGAAGGGATCTTTAAAGGTCATCCAGTCCAACCCCCCTGCAAGTTAGAAGGGGCATCCTCAACTAGATCAGGTTGCTCAGAGCTCCATCAAGCCTGACCTTGCTGACAGTACCAAACTGGGAGGCTTGGCTGAGACACCTGAAGGCTGTGAGGCCATCCAGAGACTTGGGCAGACGGAGAGCTGGGCAGAGAGGAACCTCCTGAGGGTCAGCAAGGAGGAGAGCAGAGTCCTGCAGCTGGGCAGGAAGAATAAACTGCAGCAGGACAGCTTGGGAGGGGATCTGCTGGAGAGCAGCCCCAAGGAGAAGGAGCTGGCAGTGCTGGTGGGCAGCAAGTTCTGCAGGGCACAGCAATGTGCCCTGGGGGGCAAGAAGGCCAAGGGGGTCCTGGGGGGCATTCAGCAGAGTGTGGGCAGCAGAGCCAGGGAGGTTCTCCTCCCCCTCTGCTCTGCCCTGCTGAGACCTCCCCTGGAATATTGCATCCAGTGCTGGGCTCCCCAGCTCAGGAGGGATCTACAGGGATCTGCTGGAGAGAGGCCAAGGGAGGGCTGCAAGGATGCTGAAGGGCCTGGAGCACTGCCTGGGGAGGAGAGGCTGAGAGCCCTGGGGGTGGTTAGTGTGGAGAGGAGAAGGCTGAGAGGGATCTGCTCAATGTCTCTCAAGAGCTGAGGGCTGGGAGACAAGAGGGAGGGGACAGGGACAGCCTCTGCTCACTGTGCCCTGGGCTAGGCCAAGGGGCAAGGGATGGAAACTGCAGCACAGGAGGTTCCAGCTCAGCAGGAGGAGGAACTTCTGCACTGGGAGGGTGCCAGAGCCCTGGAGCAGGCTGCACAGAGAGGTTGTGGAGTCTCCTGCTCTGGAGCCTTTGCAGCCCTGTCTGGATGTGTTCCTGTGTGCCCTGTGCTGCATTCTCTGGTCCTGCTCTGGCAGGGGGTTGGACTGGAAGATCTCCAGAGGTCCCTTCCAACCCCTAACATCCTGTGAACCTGTGATCTCCAAGGATGAGGCTTTCACCACCTCCTTGGGAAACCTGTTGCAGTCTTCCACCACCCTCATAGTAAAGAACTTCCTAATGTCAAACATAAAGCTGATGTCTTGATTAATTAGCTGTCAGAAATAATTTTATGTCAGGAGCAATTACTTGTTGCTGGCTACCCATCCTCCTCTCTGTGCAACTTTCCTTTATCCTCTTCATAGTCGATGCAATGGCTAAAAAGATCAGTCAGTTGAGTGGCCACAGCTCACCAAGGCAGGCTCTTGGACAGCTTAGAGCAGAAGTGACCTTCTTTAGAAGGGTCAGCCTGCTGCAGCAGCTGTACCAACATCCATGTAGCAAGAGATAATAAAAGCAGAAGGGTTTCTGGCCATACATAATTACAGAACAGTTAGTGGGACTTCATGAGACCTTGTTCATCTAGCTCAGACTAGAACATAACTAACAAGCACTTAATAAAATGAGGGACAGGACAAAACCAAAGCTCCTTTTAGCCTGGAGAAGAGCAGGCTGAGGGGGATCTGATCAATGCTGATCAATACTTCAAGGGTGGGGGTCAGGGGGATGGGACCAGGCTTTGTTCAGTGCTGCCCAGGCACAGGACACGGGGCATAAAGTGGAACATCAGAAGTTCCATCTGACCATGAGGAGGACCATGGGCAACCTGGTGTAGTCGAGGATGCCTCTGCTTATTGCAGAGGGGGCTGGACTGGATGAGCTTTGGAGCTCCCTTCCAACCCAGACCACTCTGTGATTCTCTGAATGTTCATTTCAGGTGGAAGTGCCCTGGAGCAGGCTGCCCAGAGAGGTGCTGGAGTCTCCATCTCTGGAGACATTCAGAACCCAGCTGGCTGTGTTTCTAGGTGACCCTGCCTTGGCGGGAGGGTTGGAGTGGATGACCTCCAGAGGTCCCTTCCAACCCCTGCCATTGGGTGACTCTGTGCATTAGTGACACATCCCATGAAACTCCTTTTGCCTTGCTACCCATGATCCAACCTTCTCTGTGAACATGAAAACCCAAACCCTGTTCCATCTGTTCTTATGGTCTGCAGGGAGTTGACTGTTTGCTTCCCAATACAAACAGCCCTGAGTCAGTGCATTTGCTCAAGAACCACAGAAACATTCAGGTTGGAGAAGCCCCTCAGGATCCAACCATTGACCCTGCCCTGCAAGGCTCACCCCTAAACCATATCCCCAAGCACCACGTCCAAACCACCTTTAAACACATACAGAAATCTAATAGGAAAACCAAAAAGGGAAGTGGTTTAACAGCAGAGGTATCCAAACAGCAGGACAAGGACTTGTTTTATGCAAATCAGCATGGAAAGACTCCAGTGAGGTGTTTCCCTTGACAGCTGGCATGAAACCCTCCTGTACCAATGATGGTGTCCTGAGATATTCCTGGTGGCTGGAAGGATTCCCAGCTGTACCCCAGAAATAGCTCTTGCCCTATAAAAGCAAATGAGGGGCAGGGGAAGAGAGTAGAGGGTCAGGACTCAGGAGATTTGGTTTCTATTTGTAGCTGTGTGCATGGGCTTGGGCTAGAAAGGGAGATTTAGCTAATCTCAGCTCCTCACCTGCAAAGTGCAGACACCTCTCCACTTGCAGAAGAACTGCTAGGTTGCCTTTTCTCTTTATGTGCCACAGGAAGATCCTGCACTGCTGGAAGCTAAGGGCAAAAACCCAGGCAGGTCTTCAAACAAAATCAGTTCTGTAATGCCCCCAAATTTAACATCCCCACAGCAGCTTGAGCTGCTCCTGGACCCTGAGGAGCTCACAAGGCCTGCTTTGGGAAGAGAAAGTTGAAACTGAGCAATCTTCCTGCTATAGAAACAAGCAGATTTCTCCCTTAGCCTTTCACTTTGTGGATCTGGGGGAGGAGTTATTTTCTGCTTTGCTTTTATTTTAGTATCCTCCTATAGGACCAACATGCCCAGATGCAGGACAGTGATGACTGATTATCACTGGAGGGGCAGATCCCACTGAGTTCCTGGCCTGCATCAGCAGTAGTGTGGCCAGCAGGAGCTGGGAAGTCATTCTGCCCCTGTGCTCAACTCTGGTTAGCCCACACCTTGAGTACCGTGTCCAGTTCTGGGCTCCTCAGTTTAAGGAGGATATTGAGACACTTGAACATGTCCAGAGAAGGGCAACAAGGCTGGGGAGGGGTCTGGGGCACAGCCCTCTGAGAAGAGGCTGAGGGAGCTGGGGGTGTTCAGCCTGGAGAAGAGGAGGCTCAGGGCAGACCTCATTGCTCTCTACAACTACCTGCAGGGAGGTTGTAGCCAGGTGGGGGTTGGGCTCTGCTCCCAGGCAAGCAGCAGCAGAAGGAGGGGACACAGTCTCAAGCTGTGCAGGGGAGGTTTGGGCTGGAGGTGAGGAGAAAGTTCTTCCCAGCAAGAGTAGTTGGCCATGGAATGTGCTGCCCAGGGAGGGGTTGGAGTCACCATCCCTGGAGGTGTTCAAAAAAGGACTGGATGTAGCACTTGAAGCCATAGTTTACTTAGTTATGAGGTGCTGGGTGATAGGTTGGACTTGATGATCTCTGAGGTCTTTTCCAACCTTGTTGATTCTATGATGACTGCTTAGCATCACCTTTCCCCAGGAAGAGCCAAGGGGAACAGAATCATGTTTAAAGAGGGGCTAGGCAGGCCAGAGCTGACCAAGTCCCTCAGCACAGCTCACCAGTGGAGCCAAAGCCTCCTCCTAAGAACTGTGTGACCAGAACAAAGCACAAAGGAAGATGGGTGGCTTACAAGAAAACTTTTAGCTTAAATGGTAGTTTGAATGAACCATGGAATTCTTTTGGTTAGAAAAGCCAGAAGGTCATGGGGTCCAAACATCAACCTAAGAATTGGTTTGGTTGGAAAAGATCTTCGAAATCATTGAGTCCAAGCATCAACCTAACACCACCATGGCCACCAAACCATGGCCCCAAGTGCCATGGCCACACCTTTCTGGAACACCTCCAGGGATGGGGACTCCACCACCTTCCTGGGCAGCCTCTTCCAATCCCTCACCACTCTTGCAGCAAAGAAATTTTTCCTCCCCTCCAACCTACCCCTCCCCTGGCACAATTTCAGGCCATTGCCTCTTGTTTGTCACTTGTTGAAGAGCCCAAGCCCCACCTGGCTGCAGCCTCCTCTCAGGGAGCTGTAGAGAGCAATGAGGTCTCCCTGAGCTCAGCCTCCTCTTCTCCACACCAAACACCCCCAGCTCCCTCAGCTGCTCCTCCCCAGCCCTCTTCTCCACACCCTTCCCCAGCTTTCTTGCCCTTCTCTGCACATGCTCCAGCCTCTCAATGTCACAACATCCTTTCTTTCAGTCCCTCCCATCTTCTACTTGGCAGTTAAGACCAAGCCACTTGTAGCCAGCAGGCACATTTTCAGCTTCTCAGTTGTGAAGGAGCCCAGACACTCCTGCCTGACTTGACTCTTCCAGGAACCTGCTGGCAAGACCAACAAGTGTTTGATACAAGATGGGTGCTCTTTCTGCTCCCCCCAGACACAGTGATTTGAGAGCTCCAAGCACCAGGCTGCTCATCATAGTGACATTTTGTGCAAGGATACCAATCAGGCTCCTAGTACAACAACAGAGACATTGCCATCACAGTAACAATGAGGAGAATGATGAAGATCATTTGCAGACCATTCAAGACAGGCAAGCTGGATCCAGGACTACTGCAATTAATTGGCATCCCTCTTATTCTGAGGCTTCTGCTGGAGTGCACAGCTTTGTCTGATGCTGTTATTAGTGTTCTGAGCTGTCACTTGCAGGAGGAGCACTGACACTGAAACATATGGATGGGCTTTTAGCTGGTGCCTGAAGGAATTACCCTGCTTTTCCTTGTGGGAAAGCTGATTTCATACAAGAGCAACCCTCTGTGAAAACTTCCCCTCCCTTTGCTAATGCACTGTCATCTGCTGTCTTCACAGAATCAGCCAGCTTGGAAAAGACCCTTGGGATCATCAAGTCCAATCATTAACCCTACTCTACAAAGTTCACCCCAAGCACCACATCCTAACCACCTCCAGGGTTGGGGACTCCACCACCTCCCTAGGCAGCACATTCCAGTGCCTGACCACTCATGCTAGGAAAAAACCTTTCCTAATGCCCAGTCTAAACCTGCCCTGGTGTAGCTTGGGGCCATTCCCTCTTGTTCTATCACTAATTACCTGTGAGAAGAGACCAGCATCAAAGCTTAAAGCCTTGAAATGGAACCCTCTTCCTGGGAACATGCCTGATAGCTTCACTATGAGTGAGAACAAGGGTTCATGGAATCACAGAATGGGTTGGGTTGGAAGGGACCTTCAAGATCATCCAGTTCCAACCCCCTGCCATGAGGCAGGGACACCTCCCACCAGCACAGCTTGCTCAAGGCCTCATCCAGCCTGGCCCTCAACACCTCCAGGGAGGGGGCAGCCACAGCCTCCCTGGGCAACCTGTGCCAGTCTCTCCCCACCCTCACTCTCAACATTTCTTCCTCATCTCCACTCTCAATCTCCCCTCTCCCAGCTCTTTAGAGGAACTCATACCCATGAGGGAATCTAATAGGGACTTTGTTTTGATTAAGGAGGCACTTACCACAGAATCACAGAGTGCTCTGAGTTGGAAGGGACCTTCAAGCTCATCCAGTCCCCACCCCCTGCCACGTGCAGGGACACCTCCCACCAGCCCAGCTTGCTCAAGGCCTGGCCCTCAACACCTCCGGGGAGGTTAACTCAACCTGCAGTGAAAGATCTCCATCCTCCTCCTCCTCTTCACTTCAGAACTCTGGCTGTGAGTGAGACAGCACAGAAGAGCCTTTGTGCAGCTGGGAGAGCCTCGGCTGTGCCCTGAGGGACTCACCTCCTCCGAAGGGTGCCCAGATCACCCTGCGGATGGATCTCACCCAGTCCTCCATGTCGCTCTGGGTGCTGGCCATGAGCAGGTATGTCTCATGATTAGCTGTCATCCGCTCTCGGTCTCCCCCTGCAACAGAAGATAAGTGGCACTTAGAAGCCCTCCTGCCTTCCTGCCCAGCCAGGCTCCTTCCTGCCAGGGGGCCAGAGCAGCCCCGTGGTGAGCAGCCAGAGCTGGGCAGCGCAGCGCTGAGCAGGAAAAGAAGGTCCTGGAAGTACATTCCCCAGCAGGCAGGGAGAAGCTGTTGTGCTTCCAAAGAGAAAATGAGAGGATAAATGTCATCACAGAATCACACAATTGGAATCACACAATTAACCAGGCTGGAAAAGGCCTTTGAGATCATCCAGTCCAACCTAGCACCCAGCACCATCTAATCAACTAAGCCATGGCACTGAGTGCCTCATCCAGGATGGTTTTGAACACTTCCAGGGATGGTGACTCCACCACCTCCTGGGCAGCACATCCCAAGGGCCAATCTCTCTGTATGAGAAGAATTTCTTCCTCACCTCCAGCCTAAACCTCCCCTGGCACAGCTTGAGACTGTGTCCTCTTGTTCT